>NW_010533873.1:52926-133017 GCF_000687285.1 Phaethon lepturus
CAAAGCAGGTTTTTTTCTTTAACAACCATTAATCCACTGAGTCTTACTTAGCCAAGGGAATACTGGATCTTGGGATCTTAGCTGAGGGCAAATGCAAGTAATGTGTTTTTCAAAAAATTGTGGTAGAAGTCTTTAAATTATATCAAACTTCCTAAACATTTCTGTGGAATAACTCTGAAGTTGCTGGGAACTGAGCCACTTACCATGGGTCAGTTGACCAATGCTATTTACTAAATCAAGGTCAAGTGTTTTTATTGCCAAGCCCTGAGAGCTTATTACTATTTATTACAATGAATGCATGGACTATGACTAATTTTTATAAAATATTTTACAGCACATTATTTTAACTTATTAGATACTTCCATGCATGCTTGCTAAATAAACGGAAATTTCAGTGCTTTACACTTCTATCTAGACTTAATTTCTTTCTTTCGGCTTTGGATGGTTTCTTTGTAGTGGCAGGAATCTGTTCTAATTTAAAGACAGTGCAGAAAAAAAAGCCACGTCAAAATGGTCCTAACCTTTGTAAGAGTTACCTCTAGAGACCTGGATCTGAATTTAAGCTCCAGAACAAGCTCACTCTCTTACGGTTTGAACCACCAAACTCTCAGACCAGAATATTCTGAAGCCATTGGATGTTCGCACAATCCAGGTCTAGTTCAGGAGAACCCAGCTTGCATAAACTTTTTTGGTTGGGAGGTGGCAGCAATTGCTCAGACATTATTCTCATGCAATGGATCTCTCCCAGCAAAATGAATTCTCTTACCTATGTCATGTCAGACAGCAGATCTTTAAATCTCTCCGAACTTACCTCACATTCATAGTGTCCCATATCTTCATTGGAAGGGTTCTTGACCACCAGGATTATTATGCCACTCCGTGGTTCACTGAAAGTCTGGTATTTACTTGAATCCTTCAACAGTACACCATCTTTGTACCACCTGCATGTGGAAAACACTAAGTATAAGTCAGGAAAAAAAACTGCAGTGTCAATAAGTTCCCAGCTCACTGATCCATCTATCAGAGCAATGGGCAAGCAACTCAAGAGTTGATCATTAGACTAAAGTTTGGATCCTGGAAAACAGGCCTACAGGTGGGTAGATTACACGTGGATACTGAACTGCACAGGTTTATGAGATGATCCTCAAGAAATCTCATCAGCCAATACAGGGAAAAGGGCTTCTAATCAAGTGAAGCTATGCTGAGCTCTTTGTCTGAATACCCCAGACTGGTTACTGATAAAATAAATCCAAGTGTAAGGCAGGGAGGATAAAGAAATTATAAAATGTTGTCAGTTTATTAAATCTTATTATTATAAATCGGATTATCTGTAGGTATTTATTTTCATATGCTAACTAGAATAAATTGATGAGAATCTCAGGAAAGCTGGGATCAGGAAGAGCCAGTATTTGGATGGGGTTAAGGTGGAAGACACAGAAAAGGAAGGATCTTAACCTTGAAAGAAAGGGCAGGAGACTCTTCTGACCGTGCAAAGTGGGAAAACAGGACTCGTTCCAGTGTGACTTGAACTACTGACCTGATTTGAGGCCTAGGTGCTCCTTCAATAGTGCAGGTAAACTGAGCATCTTCACCCTCAACGAAATAGGCATTTCGAACCTTGTTCACAAACCGTGGTGGCACTGCAAAACAAGGATAAATGTAGCTGGACATATGACCAGATACAAAGACTGTGTCCCTGACCAGGTAATTCTCATGATGTCTGCGCACAAGACACTAAAGACCAAATTTTTTGATTGAAGAATAATTGACTACACCTGTACATGAAATAATTTTTTTTAAAGTATTATCCAGTAGATGTTATACAGAACACATGGAATGTCTTAATATTCACGTTTAAGGTATTACATGGCAGATCCCTTTAAAAAATGCATCTGTGCAGTACTTTACCTTGAACAAGGATCTTTCCTAAGGTACTGGCATTCCCAGCAGGACTGGAAGCAAAGCACATGTACTGTCCTGAGTCAACACCTGTTAGGTTGTCCAAGATCAATGTGCAGGAACCATCAGGATCTTCTATTATAATGTGATGGGGATCCACCTCCACAGGCTTTCCATCTTAAAGATAAAGGGGAGAAACATCTTCGTAAAGAGTTTAGTATCAAATGTGTTTTCTTCTTGGGATTTTCATCCAGCTTTTCACTTGAGAGGACCGAGAGATGTATTTGCTTTATTGCAGCTGATATTGGTAGTTGAGGAATGAGTTTTTCATCTTCCTCCAGCTCTCTACAAAGCATCCTCTGGGCAAAGCACCGCTGAGGGACCTCATACATCCTAATCCTCATTTAAAAGGGAAATTCTCCCAGAGTATGTGCCGTGCAGTTATAGCTCTGATTTGCTAGCCAAAGGAACACCTCCAAAGTGACTGTAAATGTGCAGAACAGATCTTTACAAGGTGTGAACTTAGAGCAAAGCGGTTTCCTCTGCAATACAGTAATGCTGGCGAAAAGAGTATGTCCGCACAGCTGCCTGGGCTATGACATGGAAACAGCTGAGCTGGTTCAGACGAGTTGTTCACTTACTAGAAGTTGTCTCACTGCCACAAGACGTGGATTCATATGGGCTAATAGGCAAACCCGAAAAAGCAGGGTATGTTAGCCTCACAGGAAGATCTACGTTGCTTGGCTTGTTTCGTAGCTAACTTTAAGACTAGGCGTGGATATCTCTAGGTGGTCAGCTTTTAGATTACCCACTAACCGATTAGCAGAAAGCAATACAGACAGAGAACAAATCTGGAGGATGCATTTCATGCCTTGCCCCTCATACCTTTGTACCAGCTGACAGATGGCTTGGGAGCTCCCGTAACTTTGCAAGCCAGCTTGACTGTCTCTCCCAGCTCAGCTGTACAGTCCGCCAGTTCTTCCTCAAAGTCTGGAGGTGCTGAAACATCAGAATAAGCATGTTAGTCCGGAGGAGGGGGGCTCTGTCCACAGAGTGGCTGCTGCAAAGTAAGATAAGAATAGTTATAATTTCTGCAAATCTGTGAGCTTCAGAATGGAAAGCTGAACAGGAAATTTTAGCAGCTGATGACTTTCCAGGTAATGTGTTGTCCTTGCTTATCTGAGATTAAATGCGCTCTGTCAAATGTCTGTTGTTGGCTGTAAAGATGAGCCATGAAAAAAAATGGGATTTGTTGCTGATCTGGAAGTGGTTTAGGCCATGATTTTAATAAGCACATCCATTATTCAGTCACCACACAGCTGTCACTGTTAAGATAATTCCCCAATTAAAATGCACCCCAGATACCCAAACTAGTATTCTGTTGGTCTCCATACAATAAAACCTATGCTTTGCTGAGGGACTTTTGTTGTAACTTATTACTGCCATATGAAACTATGCAAAATTATTCTCGTAGTCTTCCTCATTAGAACACCTCACTAAAAGCACAAAAATAAAATGCCCAAACTATATACACTAAACCCAACCCTGTTCTGGCATTTTAAGGTGCCAAATTTCCTTACACTGCAAAGGACACCATTTCTAGCTTACACCTGGACAATAAAGATCTAATATCCCTGCTGATAAATTCTGTGGATAGAAAATTGGTGGAATCAAAAATGACAATGACGACGAAGCAGCCTGAATGACAAGATAAAAATCCAAAGCAAACCCACGTGCCTGGATACAGAAACGTAAGCCAGAAGTTGAGTGGAAGATTTGGTACCCAACAAAGTCACAGGGGGCTTTATACTGGTATGAGTAGGGCTCTGGGTCATATCCTGAGACTAGTATTCCCACTGGAGTCTGATGCTCTTCATGCATCATCTTCATGCCAGGGCCTTTGCCACCACATTCTGTGGTCATCTACCTTTTGGCAGTCCCTGCCAAATCAAATGCATCTCTAGTGTCAACTCTGCACTTTTAGACGTTTCAATAACACGTTTCTCTTCTCCAGTGATGCACATTTTCTGGGCTATTTTGCTGGAAAAGAACATCCTCTTCTAATTGGCAAAAGTGCATGAATATGAAGACAGGGAACTGAGCAACCACTTCAGTCTCTGACTCTGATGCTCCATCAAAGGCAACACACATCCGCTGAAACTGCCAGGGCTAGCCAGCTCTCCTCAGCTCATCAGCCTGTGTTTTCCACACTTGGGTTACGGACATTGAAGAGTGATTTGAAAGTTACTCACCTGCTCTGCTATTGCCCAAAAACCTACACAGGCCCCATGGGACCTCTGTCATGTAAACTTAATCACGTCAGTGATACACAGTATTGGCTCCCTTGGTGGTAAATGGAGAGAGTCAAACACCTCAAGACACACATCCTGATAAAGGTGTCTTCCCCAGCTCAGGTGGAGGACCTAACGCTGCTATAACCATTCCGGTTAAAGCTTACTGCTTGTTGTCAAGTCACCTGAGTTGTGATTTACAGCAGTCTGTGATGTGATTAAAGGAAAACCTCAAACTCTACTTCAGTTTAAGAGGTGGCAGATGGCCCTAGATAGTTTCTCTCCCCCTTTTGCTAATCTCCTTGCTGAATCAGGGAGACCACCCAAGAAAAAACTAGGAGATTTGGGCTATCTTGGGCCATACTCACTCCAGACAGGCTCGCTGATCCGCTGCTGTATGCCACAGATCTCCTTCACCCAGGAGTTCTTGATATTCACTGTACGTGCCTGAAGAAGGTACTTGCGGACCAAGTCTTCCCGTTCGTGCCAGATCTCAAACGCCCGGTCATCCCCTTCCACAAGGTCGTTCACATCTATGTTGTTCAGCTGTGTGACAGGAGGACAAGAAATTCAACACACATTCTGTGTTCTTGGGACTGAATTTCAGCCAGAACCTTTCCCACAACTGAAACCCCACAGTTTAGGACAGTTCAGATCTGGAACTAGCTTTTGTGAACCACAACATTTTTCAATCAAGGTTTAGAATGGAAACAACTATTAAACACCGGCAAGTCTCCTGCTGCCAGTGTGTACCCTCTTCAGTGGACATGAGTTGTGCTATTCCTGTTAAAGCTATATTAGATGCTCCAACAGCAAAAGGGATAATTTACACCACTTTTAAAGGTTTTTCAGATTGCATGAGCAATGCAACATGGCTTTGGCTGAACAGCAACCAGGGTCAGTTTGCAATCCTTTCCCCAGTATACTTGACTTTCTGGTTACCCAACAGACATTTTCCAGGGAGTAATTATCACATTTCAGGAAAATAACATCCAGCATTAAAGGGTATCCTAAGGGTGGGCCCAGGAACAGCACAATTAGGGACTACATGAAAAGAAATTACAGAGCAGGCGCTCTCTGGACAAAACATCCCTTTTTTTTTCTTGGAAAATAAAATCTGCCTATGAATATCAATGAGGACAGAGATAAGGACTTTCAGAAGGCCCTGAGTGGGCTTGGTCAAGAACTCCATGGGCTTTTTGTCTTGTTGGTTGGTTTTTATTGGAGTTGAGCACCTACTGCCTTGGGAAAACTCTGCAATTTCTTGCAGTTTTAACCTGAGCCCTGAATGTCTGAAGATGAGCTGGTCAAATCCTCTGAGTTTTTAATTTCTAAACAGGAACTGGTGTCAGGAAAGGACATAACCAGCAGAGAGAACCACTGGGAATGTAGCATACGACTAAAACAGCATTTCCTCCCATTTGCTACCAACATTACAGACTGCCAAAATGAAAGATCTACAAATGCTAGCAAATACTATAGACAGCAAAATTCACACCATTATCATACGCAGTTAACGCAATAAGGTAACAGAGTTGAATAAACACTTGTGCACGTAATCTCATTGTTGCACGGTAAAAATCCACCCATGCTTCTGATGGTTTCTGACGTGTTTCTGACAGATTTAACAGAGAGATTTTGGGACAGACATAGATCCTACTTGTGCTTCAAAGGCTTTTGGAAACAAAGGAATAGCTCAAAAGTATTAGTGCAACGTCCAAGATGGATATAAACATGAAGTTCTAAATGACAGAGAAATGCTCTAGGTGAGGATATAATGATCAGACCTTCATGATGTTCTTGAAGATGTAACTGTAGGTGTCTGTCTTTGTGTCTCGCTTCGGCTTGCAGATCACAATATAATTTTTGAAGAGGAAGACATGCCTTTTGTGTCCTTTCCATGCCATTCTAGCTCCTGGAGCTCCTTCCCACACAATGAAGTTGCCCTGATAGGAAGAAGAAGGAAAATCACATAGTGATAACTGTGGAATAATTACCACGATGATGTCTCACCATCATTTTTCAGTGAACAGATAACAAATATTTACTGTTACATCATCACCTTATGTGCCTCTGTTTTATTACACCACAGCAGATTGTCTGTAATGCTAAAGGTGATGCATCAGCGTGACGGCACCAACAGGGGTGCACAGAGTGCTTGTCATTACACTGTCCTTTAAATATTATTTGTTGCCAGAAAAAAACAGAGGTCTTGTCAGGTAGGCACACTCTTGGAAATGGAAATGCTAATGGAAAATTGTATTTTGTGTGCTATGTGGACACTTTATATGTTCACTTGGTCTCCTTCACCAGAACATTTCCCATAAGGAGGTATATATATATACAGCTCAGCTAGTGACATGGGTTCCCCCTTGGCATCATTAGGGAGAAGTAAGCACTCTTGGGGTGTGATTGGACTCTCTTTCAGATATCTAAATGTGGATAGATGAATGCCCACCAGTGTATCACTGTAATTTAGCGTTACAACTCCACTCAGCAATACACTGTGATTCCCATGGAAGACACAGGATACAAACAGGCAGAGTAAATGACTTGCCCATCATGACACAGTAAGTCTACAGAGAATGAAAAATTTGAGTAAGGGTGTTAAAAGTCCTAGACTAGTATCCTAATAGCTGGGCCATCTTTCCTCTAAACCACACATCTGTTTCATGAGAAGGACCTGGAGGGGCATACAGGTCTTTTGAAGATATATGAACCGCTGTGGGAGAACATGCATGAATTGATCTAATGTTTTCACATGGAGCACATGCAACGTATGCTATGCTACCTTGTACCGACTTGCCCAGCAAACAAGGCTCTTCTTTGAAAAAACTGTGTAAATTTGAAAACATGTAGACTGAAAAGGCTCAGTGAGCTTCTAACATCTGAGGAATCAACAGGAAAAACCCTCAGATGCCAGTAATTTCAGGACCTGGCCCATGTAGCTTGTCAATAATAAGAGAGGAGGAAGAAAAAATAAAATGCTTTAAAATCATGTCGGGGCCCAGAACAAATCTGTTCCTGTTTGATGAGCGTGTTGGAAAGGCAAGTAACTATATTATGTGTGAATTGCTCCATAAGCGCCTATGCTCTGGTGCTTCAAACCCTTATCAAGCCAGGAGACCCATTTCTCTGAACAGTAGGAAAGGCAATAAGCAAGTGCTCTCTTTCAGATATGATTTGTAAAGGAGCTTCTTGTAGGACCTAAGTTTACGTAGAAACTAGTGAAGGCACACATAGCACTAACACTGACTAAGAAATCTCAGTTACCTGTCGGATGGGTTCACCAAGGCTTTCCAAGGTCCCTGGGTAATTCTCAATGAGTGAGACATGGAGGTTGTTTTCTGCTCTTCGGGTGAGTGCAGACACAATGGCATAAGCCTGCTCCAGCAAAGTGCAGTTCTGGCTATTTCTTGCTTTGTTTCGGATTAATTCCTGTAGGTGAATGAAGAAAATATTACTGGGCAGTCAGAAAAAAAAAAAAATCCTTGATAACCAAAAAGTTTCTCAATATATGTCCCAGGTCTTTCATGTGAGCAACTTTTATCCCATTCTTTCACCATGTGCTGCTTGGGTACTAAAGGCTCCTCTTTCCTACCCTTTTCTGCAGCCTTAATGACAAACCAGTCTGGCTTTTCCTTACACCAGCTGATATTAAGCAAAGACAAAGTTGAAGCAAATACCAGCTATGCTTCAGTGATTGAAAACCAAAAAAACCCTAAAGCAATCCTAAATGTATCCATTGCATTTCTCTTGTGCATACCCTGATAACACCGCGAGGCAAGCAATTCATGTGGCAGTGCTAAACTAAGAGTTGATATCAGATTAATAAAAAGAGAGGTTGGAAAAAATACACAATGGCAGTTATCCTGTTCTTCTCACATTTGTTCCTGTTCCTTTCTTATAGCAATGAAGGCATGGAAAGTGCCCATGCTTGCTCTCTCTTCCAAGAGATCCTTAAAAATTTTGGTGTTTGTGTGCAGGCATGTGTTCAAAATTAGAAAGTTAATGTTCTTCAATCTACTTAAACTGTTTACTCATGCCCCACTGGAATACAGAAATGTTTTGGCATGACTGTCTTCTTCCCGGATATCCTAGTGCTATTTCCCGTAAAAAATACTGTTTAAAATGCTACTTTGAAATGTTTGGTTGTGGTCTGGGCTAGAACCTGAGGTAGTAGGACAGATGAACGCTTGAAAGATGAAACATTTTAGGATGGTAGAATGGGGCAAAGCTTTTAAGAAAACAAAAATTTCATCTTTCCATAATGGCAGTATACAAGACAAGGAAAGAAAATGTTAAGTCAGTATCTTACGCATTGGAAACTGCTTATTTTTATGACATACCTGTTGACGGGTGTGAAGGAAATTCATACTTGTCATGGATGTATACATACATGTATTCATATATATTTGTGTATATATATAAGCATATATTTTATAGATGCATATGCATATGTTTGAAGATCACTCAGATGAAGCTTGTGGAACTTTATGGGGTTGGAGACTGAAACTCTACCTGGATTTACATTTACAAAACTATTTAGAGAGCACCATCACTGGTGAGGATTACTGTCCTACTTACTCAAGCAGCTTTCAGTTGTAGTTACATCAGAAGAAAGCCGAGAAATATGAAGTAAGAATAAAATATTTTTCTATACAAGCTACACAAAGCAGAACATAAACCTATCAGATAGAAGCATATAACAAAAGCTTTTCACCTTGATTATAGTCTGGTACTGCTGGATCCTGTTTATAGGTTTTTCCAGGTAGTGCTGCAGTGGTGGGATAAGTGGCTGTGAAGGATCTTCATTAGTTAAAATTTCATCCGTGTATCTCTGAAAAAGCACACAGAAGAGCGAGGAAAGGTTGTTATAAAGAGCAATGGAAAAGAGTAATCCCTGGAAAATGCTCATACGGTGCTGGTTCATAGACTTCACTCAGCCAAAACTCTACCATAGCTCTACCAGACCTTACTACCCCGTATTTTGGACAACTGTAACCCTCCCCCATCCTTTATCAGCTAGCTGTCATTTTAGACTGCAACGTGTCTGAAATGCTGAATTTGTCCGCTTTCCCAGTGCAGGACCAACGCTGGGGAAACGCGATCCAAAGTTTGCAGAACCAGATGGTGTGACAGGAAAGATCAGCGCTGTCGGAGCGCGGGAGGGCAGGAATGAGCAAGCTCGGTGCCAGCAACTGGTGCCAGACCTTGGTCGCGAGTGGTCCGTGTGGTTGCAGTGCCTGCGACTGGAGCGAGTGAGGGACTTGGCACCAGGACCTGGAGTGGGAAGCGCAGGTCACAGGGTCCACGTGCTGGGACATCACCCACTGAGCTGGATGCTTATCCTTTCCCACTGATCCGGTGCATGTGGGTGCAAATGTGTGCAATTTACCAGCAAGCTTCAAGCTGGAGTAGATGTAAGTAGGAGACCCAGAGTCCAGATGTGGACATTAGGGAGGCTTGAGAGCTCGTGCTGATAAACTGAAGGATGTGTGAATGTGCGGTGAGTGTGAACATGTGCATTTGTGTTCTAGTGAGCATCAAGCTGGACTAGCTGGTGAGTGGGAGGCTCGTGGAGAGCGTAAAAGTACTCAGGATCTGGGCAGGGGTATTGGATGGACAGAGGAGCCGTGCTGCTACTCAAGGGATCCATGAACATGCATGTGCTCATGGGTCTGGAGCGTTGTGTGTGTGTTTTCACCAGTGAACTTCAATCCTGAGCAGCTGAAGAGGAGAAAGAGGATTCCCCTGTCTACACTAATATTTTATGTGAGTTTGCTCGGTCTTATAATGTGATGGCCCTTAAAACATCCCTTAATTACAATTACATAACCACAGCCACATTCATATCTGTATAAACTTTATAATATTCATAAATGCATAAGCATAGGTACATATGTTCCCATATTGATTGTACTGACCAGGAAGAGCTAGACAGTGAATACAAAATTATTATACTTAGCAGTGATTTCCCACAAAAATATTTAATAATCTTTTTCAGGATCACATTTATGATTAATAACTACATTTCTTGATGCAGTGGGTTATAGGATGCACGTTCAGCGGGTACCTTGGCTAGTGTTTTACCTTGTAGAAATCCTGGACAGCTTTGCTGACAACAATCGACTCAGCCTGTACTCTCCCCACCAGGTACTGGATGTACTTATTAAACTCTGTTTTGTGCTTGATAAAGCACATGGCCACGTCATCGTCAGTGTCACATTTCTGCAAGCTTCGGAGGAAGATACTGTGGAGACAAAGGAAAAAGGACATCTGAGGAGAAGGTAACGGAATGAGGCTAGAACACAGCCCCAGCAGCCAGACTTTTATATCAGGCGGTTTCAGGTTAACAGAGATTGAAGAAATGTCAGGGGGAAACGAGGGGTGTTGCCACATTAGCATTAAACTTCTCAATGCCTCTTCATCCAGCATGATGCTGTCCCTCTTAGTTTTAATGTATGAAATGCCCTGCAAGGAAGGTAGGGATAATTTTCAAGGGTTTAGATCAGATTGGGAAGTTAACACCTCCCCAGATGTTTATGCCTCAGTTTAAGGATCGATGAGCCATCCGCAGGAGTGGAGATAGAGATCCCCACTCTCTTTCACAAAGGATGTTGAGACAGATTCACACGCACAAAGATTTTTAGCAGCATCGATAGCTGATGAAGTGCATCACTTGCAGTTGAAGTTACTTCTGGGGAAAAACAGGAGAGAGGGAGAAGAGAGAGGGATGGAGGAAAGAGAAATCTATTCTCGTGGCCCAGCCAAAAAAGGTGCCGGGTGTCCCACATAAGCGTCCTCCCCATTGCAGAAGCAGTGACCCCCATAATGCTTTTCCCAGAGTAACTATATACTTTTCATCGCAACCTGCTCAAACTCATTGGTCGCTTCTGCTTACGACGTTGATCAGAGCACACGTTGATCAGGGAAGATGCTGCACACTCACTGCTTGTTGAGCTTTGTGCGTGCATATTATTGACACTCCCCCCCAAGATAAACCGAAAGTTAGGACCATAGTGTAGGCAAATGGGGAAAAAAGGGGGGTTCTCATGCTGTTGACAGGGATTTTCTACAAGAATGATCACTTCCCATGAGAGCAAGGGTATCGAGGTGCAAAAAGAAGCCCCTTACAACGGAAAGCCTAAGGCACATAAGACATTGTACAACACCTCCTCTCCCTGGCAAGTAAAAGTATTTCTGCCTGGACCTTGGGAAGTCACGTTGTGAACAGCAGATCCGCCGTAAATCCTTTCTTGGAGTCGGCAGGCGTTGTACCTGGGCAGCCTGCTACAGCTGGATGTGTTTCGAATGCATGGACGCTGGCACCCGTTTTAGATGAATGTGTGTCTCTATGAAGACACCAGTGAAGTGCCTGTAACACTATGCTGCCTTTTTATAATAATTCACTGTTTCTCAATTAAATTAGCTTAAAAGCATAAGAAATAAGCCGGACACATGAAGCCTTGAAGCTCTGAAGGGTATTATGGGAGTCCCAGCCCTGTGCTCTGACTTAAGCTATGCCATCATCTATCATCCCAATAGGACCATCAGTTGCCTTGCACCTCAGCACTGCCAGTGCTCCACATCCTTCACAGTAATAATAGTTACTGTGGCTCTGACACCAGGTATATGAACCACTCTTTGGTCTCAGAGGAAGGCACATGGGAATGCCCACCTGGAATGGAAGCGAGCAATGTCATCGATATTTCTGAAGATGGTGGATTTCTGACTGGCGACAGCTCCTGGGACACTGGGACAGGCCTCAGTGTACCTCAGGTGATGAGTCTGGAGGAACTGTAGATCTTGAATATAATCTTCTTCTGAGATCAACAGCTCTTGAATAAGAACACTGAAGGGAAGACGAATAGGCAAAAAGAAATCACAGAAAAATCATCATAATTATCCTTGACATACTGAGGGACTTTTAGGCTTTAAAATACATGATATGATGAGAAGATCAGACTCCCTGGAGTGTGTTGACTAGATCCCCTCTGACCGTAAGAGGAACTTAGACACCCTGCTCATGGAGTCACACCTACCTCTACCTTACAAACATCTGCTGCTAGGGCGGATAAAACAGAGCGTGAGCAACAAAAGGATCTCTGTAAAGTAGGCAATAGCTGCTTCAATGCCCCTTTATGCAATCCAGAAAGCAAATATCTCCATGAGAGCACATTCAGTAGTGTGCTGCACTGCAAGCGAGTAACACAAGCCTGAGTGCTTTCACTCCCTCTTTAGATACCGTCCTTAGATACTGGGCACCCCAAAGTACAGAGGTACTGTAGCTTAGGATTTTGTGAAATCAGAAATCTTCCACAATTACATCATGTACACCCCCCTTTCAAGTCATCCAATATGATTTAGGTTGCCTGGAATTTGCCTAGGCTGAAATCGATGGCAAAACCCAATCAAAGATCACAAATTACAAGTCTGAGAGAATCAAGGGTTTGCTTGATTCTGGGAAGGGGGAGGTGGCAGGACTCAGCAGAACAAAAACAGTGGCTTTGACAGGAGTGACCTAGATGCCAACAGGCAGGAAAACTCAAAGGCGCAAATATCAAACGACATGAGCTCACCTTAGCTTCCTTTTATATTCGTCTTCAGTAACAAACTCTCCGGGGAACTCGGGAGTTTCTGTTGTTCCCCACTCTGGTGACAACTAAAATAGAAGAAAAAAGAAACATTATTCTTTTAAGTTGACAGTGCTTTTATCAATGTGCGCTGAGGAGTATCCCTCGTGTGTTCACAGTCCCTTTCAGTAATTCCTAAACCAGTGTGAAATTTCTTTTTGGATGGAGGATGATTAGGTCTTTCAAACCCAGACACCCCTGCACACCTACAGAAATATTGTCCAGTCAAAACATGAAAAAGTCCAGTCATGTTACAGACACCTTCAACAACCTCCTCATCCATCACTCCTTGCAAAAGGGATGGCTTTAAACTGTGACAGGAGCAAGCAATTTTACATGAAAGACAAACACAGCATGATCAATCACCTTTAATTTCTTGTCCAGATAAGCTGGGGATACCCAACCCTGTCGAGAGGGGCTAGATTTTGTGGGTTTAGTCCTGACCAGCCATTTCAGAGGATGAGCTGAATCAAGGACTTCCACATACTGGCCTTCCTTCAAAGTGATGGTCTCTCTGTCAGGCGCAGTGGGCACGTAGTCAGCTGTGACCATGTAGACGTCAAAGATCTGCAGGCATGAAATGACAGTTATTTGGTACTCTGAAAACAGAATACAGTAGCACCAGCAGAACATAAGTGCTTATCTGTGTTTAATGTTTTGTTCTCCAGCCCTTGTATGCAAAAAGAATCACTGTTTGCTTTTTGCAAGTGGAAGACTCAGTCTCTAGGAGGCTCAGGCCATATTTTCAAAACTATATGAGGTATTTTGGATTTACACCATGAAACAGTGGATTTTTCTCCCAAGGCAAAACAAACAGTGGTCCTGAAAAAGTCAAAATAGGTTAACATTTCCAAAGTAAATTTGGTGGTTTTTTTATAAGGAACTGTTTGAAATGAACACACAAAAAATTTCTAATTTCTAATTTTGACAAAATTCTCATTTTTCTCATTAAGAACTTCTCAGCAAAATTTTTCTGACCAACCATATCCAAGGCACAGAAAATCAAGCTCTGACTTTCTGAGGCTCAGCCACGAAAGCAAAAGGTGCCAAATAATGGATATGTTTTGACCATGTTGACTTGAACAACTTGTTCAAGATCACAGAGTAAGCATCAGAATTTGATTCTCTGTGCTCTGTATCACAGACTCCAGATTTAACTACTAAATATACCTACTAAAGTGAAGTACATCCCTAAAGGGGATGGTGATCCTTAAACCATAGGAGATTGGCCAGTAGTAAAGTTTTCTCATTGTGTCAAACTTGTCCATAAAGATATCATACCTCTCCTCTCGAATCCCCATCTTCAGATTCAGAGGAGGACTCCTGAGCAATGGATGAAGGTCTGGATCGCCCATGGCGAGGAGATGCAGAGGGAGTTTTTGATTCATCATCACTTTCTGCACCTGGCACTCGAAGTGTAGCTAAAAAGCAGAGCAACAGCAAAGTGTGAAATGAAGATCTCCAACTTGAGCATGAATAATTTTCAATTTCATAAAAACAAATATTCCCCAGGAAGAGCATTTGTAGTGTTTAGTGTGATCTCCTATTGATATTTAGGATTAAATAAACAATTGGGACTTTTTAATCCATGAGGTTGCATGCCTATGCATGTATTGCGACTGTGCAGCAAGAATATTTGTAGGAGAGGTAATGCCTCTATTTTTGCTTCAAGATAAAATTTTACCACAAACCATGATTTTTCACTTAAGTCAACAAATTGTTGGATTACTGCACAGTTGTGCACAGAGTTTTCAGCCTCAATTTTAAAGTCCCATTGTGAGCTAATACTTGAAGGTGTGGGAAGTCTTCTAAACAGGATTGCTTTCAGACCCTGGAGCGATGAATATCTGAGGAACTCTAAATACCTAAGATGTTCAAAATACACTTCCATTTTTACAACTTGGTCTCCACTCTAAAGCTTACAGTTACTCCTACTTACTTAAATAAACACTGTGTGCATAAAATGGACACTAGCTGTCAGCTTACTGCAATAGCTTTTTGCCTAGTTCAAAACTGTAGACTAAAACATGTCATTTGGATGGACTTTTACTAAAAATTCTTAGTCCTAAGCATTTACAGATGTTCATAACCTTATGCAGGATGACTGTCTCAAAACCCGCTTCATAAATCTCACTGATATTTAAAGTCCAAATGACATAAAAAAAAAAGACTGCATATTTTTCTACACAAATTAAATGGTGTTTGCCAGGTTCCTTACCCTGACTTATTTTTGCAGATACCATTTCTGAGATACGCGAGGTGAGTTTCTGGAAGAACTCCTCTGAGCCAACATCAGCTAATGAAATAGGGCTTTTGGGTACACCTTCTCTACCAGCTTCAAGGTCTCCTGGAAAAAGAGACAATTTTCTATTAAGCAGGAAACGTCATTGGAAAGTCAACTTTTTTGAGTAACAAAAGCTGCTGTGGAAGTAAGGTCTAATTTTCTTCACTTCCCCTGTTTTTAAAACTGTGCTTGCTCACATTTCATCCAAATAATTCACCCTTGAACAGAGATCAGTCCTGAAAAGTTCCAGCATTTCAGACAGTTTCAAGAAAATGGGACAAAAGTAGATGGTAATCATGAAATACATAGACAATCTCAGCTGTAGATGTGAAGAGCAGGAGTAGGAGAGAGAAAATAGCTGCTCTTACCTTCTCTTGTTTCAGAGGGATGAATAGATCTGAAAAAGAAAAAGTAAAGCAGAGCTAAAAGTCAAAATGAAATGTGTAGTAAGGAGAGCTAAAAGAGAAACACCCCCTCCTTCTCACACCTTGTACGTGAAGGCTGGGAATATCTAAGTTAGGACTTTGGTTTGGACTGCAGGTGCTGGTAGCCTATACTCACCAGCGCCACTATATGAAAGGGGAATTGGGGCACCTGGCTCCTATGGGCATAGAAACACTTGGGTGTCTTAGTCTTTGAGCCAAATCCCATCCAAGAATTCTCGTCATTCCTGACTTTTATTTCAAAACGTTTCTTGAGAAGACCTGGCTGCTCAGGGAGTGGGTTGCAGAACAGAGTAGACCCCATTTCCCTGGTGCTACTGGGACTTTATTCCCAGCTGCCACTAAAACAAAACTGTCTATCTCAGTTGGAGACATTATGTCAAGTGGAATCTGTAGTCTGTTGGTTTTCAGTGAACTAATGCTCAACAATTTCCAGTGGTTTCATCAGGAAACCACGGACTGGAGAATCTGCAGATGCTGTGGTCCTGCCAAGAGATCTGCTCCCATCACATCAGGATGCCCATGTGATGGGGAAGCAAGCTGACTACTGGTTCTGCAATGGTTCTGAGGTCCAAAGAGAACCTTGCTATGCTGGCAGCTTTTACCAGCACCAACTTCCTAGCAGAGCCTGGGCACTTCGCTGGGAGAGGTTGCAATAGCTGAGTTTGCACTGTAGCTTTCTTCACACTTCAGAAGAAGACTGGTCAAGCCTTTCAGGCTGGACATATTCCAGAAGCTAACGTGCATTCAGGTGGATACTGCTTTTCAGACTGTATCTGCCTAGTATCCAAGCCAAGAATGGTGAATTGAGGACGTTATTCTTCAGGTGGATGTCTAAACAATAAGTTTGTGAGCAGACCATTTCATCTACTTCTTTTTCTATGAATCAGTGTATTTCAGCATTGGCAAGGAACAGTCAGACCTTGACCCTGTGAAATTTTTTGGCACTCTACTTAGGAGATGAAAAAGTAGCAAGAGTTTTATAATGACCTACCCAATTTTTTTTTTTTTCGGTCCTTGTTCCTATCCTCCCTGATAATCAAGCATAAATGGCCAACATTGCTAGGTTGAATACTAGAGTATTCATAGCACTTTCCATCCTATGACCTCAAACTATTTTAACTCTGGTGCTGAGACAAAGATGTCCAAAGTGAACACTGCCTAAAAGTGGCCCATGGGAACCTCTGCAGGGTGGTACCTGCACTGCTCCACTTCAGCATGGGTAGCCAACCACTTACCCCAGTGTGGTCATGATGGCTTCAGACACCATCACACGCTCTTGGGTCAGAACTTCAGCCTCCTTCACTGCAAGATTAGGGATTGTCATTAGAGGAGAGAAGGCAGAGATCGTTCTTTTTATGTATTTAATATAAGCGCATTTTCTAGACATGGATTACTGGGAACACTAGAATATTGAATCTTCCCTGTTAGCAGCTCCTGACTCTGGAACACATACTCCCACGCATATGATGCAAATAGTCTGTTCACACAGATGTACGATTGCCCCATTGCTCTACACTGCTCAAGCCATGCTCCTGTAGCTCTTGGTACAGTAAAAATGTGGGGTGCAAAGAAGGATAACAGAAAAATTGAGTCCTTCACAGTGCTGCACCTACTCCCAGCCTGTATTTGCTTGTCCCACCTCTTACTGAAACAATTGTGCCAGAGGAGGCCCTGGAAATCTCTGCAAAAGGGGAATCAAATAACTCTAGCTGCCTTAAGGGAATTATATAATGAAAAATATATTAGCAGAGTGAAGTAGTAATTTTTTTAAATGGTGACTTTTCCTAGTTACTTTATATTGCCTTTTTTCCTTTCTTTTTCCTTTGTGCTTAATTTGGTTGTTTCATAGACTTGTCTTCTGTTTATACAGAAAAGATGCTGCTGTTAATCCAAGCTGGGGTCAGAAATGTAAAATTTTATTTGAGACACCATCCCTGGAGGTATGTAAAAGATGTGTAGATGTGGTGCTTAGGGACATGGTTTAGTGGTTGGGTTAACGGTTGGACTCAATGATCTAAAGGTCTTTTCCAGCCCAAATGATTCCATGATCCTATTTGATGATTATATAAGTAAAGAGTGTCATCATGTGCAAGGCAAGTGAAGTCATGGTTAATCTTGGAAAAAATGTTCAGGGGGTTTTAGGTGGAGATTTGATTAATTTCCTTATCAGTCACACTGTTTTTTTCTTAGGCACTGTGCATAAGGGCACATACATAGAGAATGTGTTTGTACTATAAGAAAGATTTACCATCTGCAACTTCCAGGGTGGCGGTGCAGATGGACTGGCCAGCCTTGTTGGTAGCAATGCATGTATAAGCTCCACTGTACTTCTTTTTAACATCCAACAGAATTAGACTGTGATGCATATTTGAACTGGCAAGTTTATACCCCGGAGTGTCTGGTTTGATCCACAGGATGTCTTCCCGAGACTCTTCTTTCAGCCAAGTAATAGTTGGTGGTGGGTGTCCTAAAGGAAAACCAATGCAATGAGCTTTAATTTTCCTAGTGGTGTTCCTTCCTTAAAATTATGAGCCGTGCTGTGAATAAATGTTATTTTGATTTGTTTCCTGATATTTTTCTAACAATAACAGGCACAGAACATAGTAAAGGAACATAAACCTTTCTGCAGTGCACACACAAGGATATTAAAACTTTTTGTAAAACCAAAACTGTTAATCAACACATCTTCATAAGAATAATAAATGTCATTATCCCTGTTTTTACATACAGGAAAATGGAAGTGAAGATGAGTAAGACGCTTTGCTGTAAAGCACACAAAGGTTCTTACAAAGCTGGGAGTAGAGTCCAGCCTTCACGTACAGGAGATGAGGTTACGATGACTTGGGCCAGAGAGACTCCAGAATGTGTCATGAAGTTGTACAATTTAAGTGTTATGCAGAGAGGCAAGGTATCTATCCGCTTACCTTCAACTTTTACAGATAATGTGATGCTTGCACCTTTTTTCACCTTTTTATTAGTAAATCTTTCTAGGAACCTTGGTGGTATCAGCTGCTCCTGCGAATCTGAAAATGACATTATTGATGAAACATGGTGACACCTTCTGTGTCAGTGTAGACTACTGAAAAAATCCCTAGGTGTTACCTGCTGTGGTTTCTCTCACCTCTTTCTGATGGCTCTTCTTTCTCATCAGGATCTGTAACACAGAGAGAACAAACAAAATTACAAATACAATTATCATTCTGTCCATGAGTTGAAGAAAAAAGAAAAGGTATTGCAGGGGATTACCCCTTGCAGCAGCTATTACACAGAAATGTTTGTCCTATGAAAAGAGTATGCTAAAGTACATTTATTAATAAAAATGACAGGAATCATCCTATAGCATGGGAATGGATCTATTTCAGTTTTTCAGTACCATTAACACACATAATTCTAAAGATAATTTTCATAAATTACAACTCCTTCCTACCAAGGTGATTTAATTACTAATTTCAGAACAATTAAGCAAATAAATACAAGTACACATGGTCATCTCTGGAAACACCTGCTTTCACAGTTCCCAAAATTTCAGTGGTACGGCAGTATCTTACAGGAACAGCCTCAAGTATGACGTATAGGAGGCTCTCGGTTTTAATAAAATGAACCATGAAAGCCAATGAGGTTGGGCAGGAATAAAATGTATGTTTATGAGACAAGAGTCAGATCCTTGAGACGTGACATGTCTCATCTTCAGGACACACAGTAAATTTACAGGTAAACTAAGGTTAAAGCAACTCATCTTTTATCTGCAGACTTCCCCACCTCCCTTGACTTACCTTTATAGGCTTTCTCAAGAAAAATAACTATATAAAACAGAAAAAGCTACTGGAATAGAGAAAATCAAGTGTCAAAAATAGTCCAATACCTACCTTTGACTACCAGCCTGGCTGATGAATATGCAGAGCCCGCAGAGTTGATGATAAATATTGAGTACTGGCCAGCATCTGCCTTAGTGACGTCGCGAATTTCCAGCGAGTGGAATTCCTGTTTATCAGTCTTGAGGATGCGGTCGGAGGCCTTTAATGGCTGTCCATTTTTGAACCAATAGAGGCGAGGCTGTGGGTACCCTGTGAGGAGCAACAGGCACGGAGAACAGAATGCATTGGCAACATGGATTTGGGAGCATCAGCAACCAGGGAGATCCTCCTGAGCAGGAGCCAAGGAATCCTCAGCTCTGCCCAGGGCTGCTGTTTCAAGGATTTACCCAATTAGGAATGTCTGCAAATTCATGAAATTCTATTTATCTGTTAAAGGTCTTTCCTGTCTCTTCAGCTTCTGGCACTCCCCATATTGGCTGCGTGGGCAAATGCCTTCCAGGTTGAAGAGGGAACACTTAGGTCTGATTTGCAACGTACACAAAGAGAACAGTTGAAGCGGAAACGTTCTCATCATTTTTATAGGCAGCAGTCGGAGAAAACGGGAGAATCCCTACCTCTCCTTACCACAGACAGTCAACACCAGGAGGACTTTTTTGTAGTTTTTAGGTTGTAGCAGCAACCCCCTCATAGCGTAAGGCAAGTTCAGGACTGTTTAATTTGTTAAAGAGAATAAAGGACACCCTCACTATCTTTTTTTATTGCTTATTGCTCCTCCATAACTAATGTGCTCAGAGAATTACAGGCCTCGGTTTTCAGGAGCGTATGGCTGTAATTATGCCTGGAGACATGGACACACAATGAGACACTTAATCTGCCTGAGCCTGCTGCAAAAGTCAATGTTCATCAGCACGAACACGTTCTTCTAGCTGGTTTGTGCAAAGATGGTGCAAGATGCACAGACTGAGGTCACAGCTGCAGAAGAGCACATGGGAAAACCTTGTCCAGCACTTCAACCTGACAGCAAACGGAGCAACTGATGGTGCTGTGGGCTCCCCTTACCTTTCACCTTCAGGTGAAATTTAGCCAGTGATGCTCCCGGTGCCACGTGAATATCATGAAGCTCATCGAAGATCTGGGGCAATTGCTCCTCCTCAGTGGTAGATTCCTCCTGTTCTCGGCTAAGAAGCAATTAGAGTTAGAAAGAAAACAGTCAGCAAGCCAGAAAAGAGTTAGGAACCAAGAATCACCTATTTTAGGTTGATTCAGTCTGTGGGTTTTGTCATCATGACAGCAAATTCAGCACCATATGGCATTAAAAGTAACGGAGTGGTACCATGAAGAAATATCCAGGCTAGCGTGAAGGCAGCCAGAGCAAGGTTGCACATGATAAAAGTCCAGCTGTTGCAGTTACTGCACCACAGCTGGTATGGCTGTTCCTTTATGACATTAAACTGGCCCTGCTAGCTGTAGCAAAAACAGGCTTGACATAAAGACACATACTGATCTTACCAAGTCAGAAGTTAGAAAGAGCTAAAGTTTGATATTTTACCTTGAAACATATTCTTTGGCACTGTAGTAAGAAGATGTCTCTGTTGCATCTGCTGCTGTCTCATAGTCAGTGCTGGTCACTGTTAAGTGGAAAAGGAATAATTTGAGCTTTGAAACCATTTTTCTTATTATAATTATAGTTTCCTTACTAATTTGAGTGACTGGCAGGTTGATTTCATGCTGCTACTGCAGCAGGATCCCACATGTCCCTGGATTATGGAAAACACCCCTGTTTATCCGAAGAGCTTTGCTCTGAGCCTTGCCTTGGAGTTGGCAAACCAAGAGGTTTCCAGTTGAAACACTTCGTGGGCAACACATACATTTTTTAATGTAAATGGTGTTTTTCTTGAAAAAACAATTTATCCCCCTTTCA
This sequence comes from Phaethon lepturus, assembly GCF_000687285.1. Classification (NCBI taxonomy): domain Eukaryota; kingdom Metazoa; phylum Chordata; class Aves; order Phaethontiformes; family Phaethontidae; genus Phaethon; species Phaethon lepturus. The sequence continues at coordinate 74,219 of NW_010533873.1, forward strand.
CCAGGACCCTGTCCCTTTGTTTTTCTACAGTGATTTTGAGACTTACAGTCCACTCGAAGCTCAGCCTTGGTTGAAGCAACTCCCATGTTGTTTTCAGCAAGGCAACGGTAAACACCCATGTCGGTGGGGACCACAGCTGTGATGATCAGCTGATGGCACCCTTCCTGGTCCTCATTGATCATGTAATGATCATTTTCTTCAATAGCTTTCCCATCCTTGAACCAGCGAACTGTGGGGAGCGGTTTGCCAACAACAATGCAGTCAAAGCTGACTGGATATCCATCTTGTACCTCTTGGTTCTGGAGCTCAGTCATGAACATGGGAGCTAAAGTCAGGGTAGGAGAGAAGACAGGAAAAACTTGGTTGTGTTGAAAGATGGTTAAGAGCACTGCTGCCCGGTGCCTGAAGACTTCTGGTTTCTAGGTTATTTAATTGCAGAGTGATATTTTTTCTCTGTGAAAACGGTCAAGAAGAAACTCCCTGACAATCACGATGAAGATATTCCATAACACCGTAAGCATTGCAATACCACAGCTGCAAACGATACATTGCCTCTGTTTCTCCCCTTGACGAAATGTCTCGTCTCCTTCAGGACTGTTCTGAAAACAGTTTCATTTATATAAGTACAATAATCATAGCATTTATGGTCATATTATTGTAGTAGGGGACATTTCTATTGTGAAAAGCAACTTTCTAGATAATTAATACTTTGCAACCCCCTCCTTCATCACTAACCTCCCTCCTCTCCCTTTAAATGAAAAAAACAAAAAACAAAAAACAAAACCAGTTTTTCCAAAAGTGCAGTTTCCAGAAAAATATCTGCACCAGATGAAAAATAAAGGGTTTTTTTGGAAGTTATTTGTGAATGAAATGATAACATTCTGACCTGCTCCAGCTGTCTTTTCCAAAGAATAAACAGGTTTGCTTCACCTACCTGTATCAGAAGTCAGCAAAGGTGGTGGAGGTCTCACTACTGGCGGTGCAAACTTTCCATGGGTGGGTGGTGTTGCTTTCCCAATACGCAATTCAATTTTTTTAGGGCCTTGTTCCAAAATGTCGATCTCCACAGGAATTCCTAAAGCACCAAACATCTCTCTGAATCGAGTGGCGGCAGTTTTTGCCTCAGACAGGATTTCAAACTTGATGTAGATATACTGGTCATCCTCACGATACGTCTGATGGTCGACCACTTCTATGTCCCCTTCATCTGCACTGACAAAGAGCTCTTCCTCCACATCAGATATCTCTGTTGAGATCTTGGCCCGGAAGAGTCTATGAAGTCTCCTTCCTGCTTTACGGAAAGCATCATCCAGCTCACTGCCAGATGAGCTCTCTGTCTCACTGTCAGTGCTTTGTTTAACATGCTTCTCCTTACGAAGAACTTGAGGTTCCTGAGTGCCAATAACCACCTTAGCACTGTGTGAAACCTTGCCAAATTTATTGGATGCCTCACAGGTGTATTTACCTGCATCCTTCCTGTCCAAGCCAGTGATAATCAAAGAGCAAGTCCCATCGCTGTAATTGTCTATGTGATAGTAGCGACCATCTGAAAGCTCTTCCCCATCTTTCAGCCAACAGACTTTCATGTCAGTTTTGCTGTGTGCCATACACTCAAGGTGGAGAGTACTTCCAGGCTCACCAGAGAAATCTTTGAAGGTCTCGGTAAACACTGGGCACTCTTGTTGCTTGATCTCTTTCCTGACTTTGTAGCCTTTGAAAGCAGCCTGGATCTTCACAGCGGCCTTGTTCATGGAAGGATCATCTAAATCTGGTATTTCTGGTTCAGCTGGCTTAGCAGCTGGGGCAGCCACAACGGTCTCCACACTGGATTTCTCCCACTGTTTCCATAATTTTCCTGTGGAGATGGACTGAACCTTGCTAGTGACACTGACACTTGCCTTCCCAGCTTTCTTGAGGTAGTTCACCAGTGAAGGAGTCCCAGCTCTAGACTCATCATCTGAGCTTGTGAAAGAGAAATCTGCTTCTCCGGTCCTAGCCAGCTCGTCGCACGTGGAGTACTCCTCTGAGTAGTAGTGAGACATCTCCGCTTCCTCCTTCCTCAACTTCTGGAGCTTCTCGTCCTCTTCAGGCACCTCGCTGATGGAATCCAAGGTGGGCTCCCGGCTCATCCGGCGTTTCTTGGCCAGGGCTTCCCACAGGAGGTGAAGGTCTCCCTCCTGAGCAGCCTCAGGAGGCAGGCTGGGCTGGATGTGGCCATCCACCCGCTCCTCTGGTTGGCTTGCAGGAGGTGCTTCCCTGGCGATCTCTTTTAGCATTGCCACTGTCGGAACTGAGGAGGATTAAATTGATAAGTTGTTACAAGTCTGTGAGTAAGCCCTGAGAAAGCACATGGAAATGTTGTTCTAAAACCTGGGCAGAAGAGTATCAGTGGCATTTAACTAAGCGTTCTGTCGAGAACATAATGTGAAATTAATATAACTGGATGTGGTCCTGGGCAACTTGTTTGAGGTGACCCTGCTTTGAGCAGGGCAGGTGGACTACACTATCTCCAGAAGTCCTTTTCAACCTCAACTATCTTGTGATTTTATGCATGCGCATAAAACATGACCAAAAAACTTTTTTTGTTTTCTTCCTCACACATTTGAACCCAATAAATAAATTTCTGCACTTCTTGAATGTTGCAGTCAATATCTGGTTAAGACTGTCAGTGGAGTCTGGAAAGCTATTCCAGGCTCATCCTATTTTACAGCTAGACAGGGCTTCACTGACTGGCTGGAATAGATCTCCACTGGTTGTAATGGGAGCTGAGACTCCCACCTCATATAGAGATATCTGCCTGTAGATACTTCGGTTTAGATGTGTCTAAGTCTGAAGGTTGTGACACAGCCCCTGGGACACACTGACTTGCCTCTGCAGAGTGCCCAGTGCCATCTGAGATGCTCCAAGCTGCCTCGGACATCCACATGTGGCTCTCAGGTACAGCGCAGGACCTATGAGCACTCTGGGTCCCTCTGGAGAAGGAGATAGAGGCCAGAGGTGATATCCTGAAGTGCCTCAATGGCACTAGATGCCTGTGTGGGGGCCACTGAATCCCACCGTAGGGGCACAATTCAGCTTCATAAACACTACGACCCAAAGCCGTTTGGGATGTCTAGGACAGGCGGTTGGCACACACCGTGCCGCACATATGAAGGAGCCCTCACTTTCGGAAGTGGCAGCTGAAGGCCAGGCAGAATACCCTAAAGCATCTCAAAAGGCACCAGAAACCCATGTAGAGACAACCGTATCACACCTTAAATATCTGACTCGGGAAAACCTTATCTGAGCAGCTCAAAGCTGTTAGGGATTGAGAGACATACTGGGCAATACCAAACAGGAGGACAGCAATCCTTTGTGGATTGTTATCACAGCTTGTAAAAGAAAATGAATTCCAGGCCGAGCTGTGGAGATGCCCCTGGATTCCATAAACAGAACTGATCTAACCTCACAGGAATGCACTCTACCTTCAAGACACAAGCTGGCAACAGATTTGACTTCTGGAGAAACCATGCAGGTATATGTGTCCTGATCTTCAGGTTTAAATGCATGAATAAGGAGTGTCTGCTTTTTTCCATCAGAGAGGATCTCGTATCTCCCTCCAGCTTGTATTTGTTCTTTACCCTTGAACCATGTTACTCTCTTTTCAGTTTCACTTGATAATTTGCACTCCAAGCGAGCCACCTCCCCTTCTGAGACTGATCCTCCCACCAAAGGATGAGTGACTGTAACTGGAGGCTCTGTAATTACAGAAAAGTGAATTAACAGAAAGAACATATCATAATCTGACTTTAAGGCACTTGAGATCACTAAAAAATATCCAAGCATCCCGTCCTTCACTTATAGATTCTTTAGCTGTTGTAGACAACCAAAGAAAAAAAAAAAAAAAAGGGTCAAAAGACTGGCAGCATCCAAAGTTTGCACTTCCAAAGGTAATATCAAAATAACTTTACAAGCTCTCTCTGGTTAAACCAGCTCCATTTAAATATATGCATGCAAAAGTGGTTGCATTTTTCACATTCCTGTGTTTATTTGCTGATCTTCATTTACCCATCACCAGTATTCAAGCAGTCCTACAGATTCTGTATCTTAATGTTTTGAAGTGAAGCAGTTCTGAAGTGAGACAAGAAAGAAACAATAAAATGAATAAAAAAGAAAAAAGATTATTAAAAGCGGCATTCATCCCAGTCTTGAAAGTAAAAAAAAAAACACCAAAAAAACCACCATATATTTACGTTAGCTTAGGAAAAGTAAAAAAATCTCAAAAAAGCATAAAGAATTTTAAAATAAGAATTCTCTGTATCTTCTTTACTTTGGAAGGAGGCCTGCCAACGGCATGCTGTTTGTACTACAGCAATACTCAAAGTGAAGACAAATGCATTAAACGCGGAGATGTTGACCGGGATGTAAAGCACACAGCTGAGTTCCCAAAAGCAGCACGCTCCTGAGCGTGATCTGCCCCTCTGCACATTTCACCAGGGTGAGGGGACCGCTGCCCAAAATGCCTTGGGTTTGCTGTAGACAAAGTCAGCATATGCAGAGTTATCAGGGTCCAGCACTGGCAGTTGTTATGCTGCAAAAACATCATTGTGTGTCTGAGCCTTAAGCAAAAAATAACTTTTTATTATTATTCTTACTTCAAGGAATTTGTTGGGCACTCGGCTATCACAGAAAGAGTTGGAAGAAAAGAAAGATTGAGTGAACGGCTCTCCATCCCACTGTAGCTTCCAAAGTTTCACCAACAGACAGCAAAGGAACTGTCCTCCAGCATTTCTTTGAGGTGGTCATTGAAAAAGATACACGAATATTATAACAAAAGAGAAAGATGGGTGAAGAAGACAACACTGCCCACCCACTGCATTGGTATCAGGGTCTTGGTTACCCCGAATGCATTCCAACATGCCCCTTTTGACTCATTCCATTCCATCCTAACTCCACCAGAAAAGAAACCCATGGTGACTGGACAACACATGGATGCAGTGCAGGCTGCAAGACAGCTTGATGCAGTTTGTAGAAGATGGGTGTTGAGTACTAATAATGCAGCAGGTTTTGTTTGTGGCAGCCCAGAACAATTTTTCCAAGCTCCTTCTCCTCTATTGTGCTGGCAGCAAAGCACTGAAAGACATTGCAGAGTGAACTCTTCCAGGAGATGCCTGGAACGGGTGAAACAGGCATGCCATGCGAAACACAAGGTCTACAGCAGCTTGCAGTCCTCCATGGGTGCATCTCTCCATTCTCACCTAGCCGCACCATCTGAGGGAAGTGCACCGGCTCGCTGGCCCCAACTTTGTTTATAGCCGAGACGCGGAATCTGTAGGGTTCACCCAGGGTGAGATTGTCCACCATAAACTCTGTGTTTTGAATAATGCCCTTGCTGCACGACTGCCAGCCAATACCCGGGATTTTCCTCTCCACATTATAGCCTAGGATGTCACAACCACCATCACTCAACGGCTTGTACCAAGACAGAGTTACAGAGTGACTGCTCTTACTTAAAACTTCTGGTTCTTCAGGTGGATCAGGGTGGGCTGAAGGCACAAGAGAGGTCCTGTGATGTACAACATGAGCAATAATGCTTTGTACTAAAAAAACCAAGAGCCTTCTACAAGCAATGAGAAAGAAGGACAACAGATTCAGTCTTACTGTAAAGTTGAGTGGGTACATGCCCGTGAGACATACCTGTGCACCACTGAGTTCTCCTTCATCTGTCCTGGACTACACTGCTAATGGGCAAACATTCATTCTCCAACTGCCCTCTCAGTTACTTAATATCACATATTATTGTGATTTTTTCTTGCTACTTTATCCCACCTAACTCAAACTAACGATGACCCCATATTGTCTGTATTGCCAAGGAACTTAGCTGAAAATTTCAGGTACATTTGGGCTTTGGTCTTACATATTTCAGGTCTAACCTTAATGGAAATCAAGTTATCATTGAACTACAGAGTAACTCTAATTGTTTAATAGCAAGTCACCCAATTTTCTGTGTAATTGCTTTATACATCACAGCATCACGCAATAACAAATAAATACGTAATAGGAATGGAGTGGTGTCCTACCAGACTGGCTACTGACAATCATACTCAGTACACTGGAAAATGTTCTTCACCTAATTTACACTTTGGCTTAGAAGGCAGAAATAATTCTGGCATCAAGCAAATGACCTGCCATGATGTACCAGTCCAACAAATTAAAGGCAAATAAGGTCAACAGCCAGTTCTTTAATTCTCGACACAACAAACATTCCTTTCAACGTAACATATAAGCTCCTTTTCTCTCTTTTCAGCCAAATTTCATAGAGAAAACCTGTCAACAGGAGGAGTTCATTAGGATAGTATTTTGCAGTTCCTAAAATGTAGGTGCCCAAAATAAGATAACACTGTTCTAAATCCATCAACAGCTAATTATTTTGTGGAAATGAGTGGAAGATATCAGGGATCTGTTAAAGTCTCAGAATTCATTAGGCAGACAGACTACCCATAACAATTTAAAGGAGGGATGGTCAATCAGTGGCTCTTGAACATCTCAAATACAGTGTACAGCTAAAACACATTGCAAATATCTCATAACCATCACTGGATTGTGGTGCCATGACCATTGCTGGATGGTGCACCTATCCCACTGTGGGAAGGAGACAGACTTTGGGTGCTGGAATGGACATTGATGAGTCATTGGTCTAACCTGTCCCACAATGGAATTAGGCTACTATCACCCTTTCTACTTATGAACTACTCCAAGAGCTGTTCACTCTTGTATCTCTGAAGTACGAGGTGGGTGTTTCTCGGATCTCATCCACTTCAAGATTTTAATATGCAGCTCATTAATCTGCAAAACTGGTTGCCCTGCACATGAGAACATTAGCAGATTTCAAAGGGTTCTCTGCCGTCCTGGATAATTTTTCCACATGCAGTCTAGTTCAGCTCCCTCCCATGTCCACATTTGCTGAGGGTGATGTTGAAATCTGAGTAAATGGATTTCTATTAGATTCTATGTTACATTTTACAAAAGGCTGCATCTAAGGAAAGCTGGTGAACATCTCTACCATCACTAGCCTGATATAATTTTATTCTGACGAGGTGAACCGTTTCCAGTCACAAGAACAAGTTGCCCAACGGCATCTTCTCAGACTAAAAACATAGCTTGGGACATGCAAGCAAAGAGAAAAGAATCAGTACAAAGATTAGAAAATTCAATATGGTATCTCAATAGCAAAGTCTGAGATTTGAAGTGCCACTGGGCTAGAACAACAGACACTTACCTATCACAGATAATTTGGCTGATGAAATTGCTTCCCTGGAAGCAAAGGTCACCTCTCCAGAATGATGAGGTTGGGCTTTTTTCAGAATAAGTTTGTATTTGTTTCCATCTGCTTGTACCTCCCAGTCCTCATCTGACTGGATTTCTATGTCATTATTATACCAGGCAACTTCAGTAATTGGCACAGCCTCACTTAGAACGCAGCTAAATGTAGCTTGCTCCCCCAAAGACACTTCCACATCTGTGAGAGGCTGCAAAATCTGTAGGCGCCATCCTGTAGACAAAAATACGTAATGAAGCCCTCGGTTACATAAACAAATACAAGCAAGAGTTTTTGTGAATATTTATGCTGAAGCTCTGGGCAGTCAGGCCTTGGAGACCATGGAGATCATTAACAGGAGGGTTATGTATATCACTAGAACAGAAGGTGTCATCTGGGACTGAAACTTCCCAAAACTTTCAGGAGCAAAAACCATCCTAGCAATGTCTTTCCCAAGTAGCGGAAAACCACAATGGAGATACCATGCTATGACTGAGGATGGCTGTTCTTGTACTCTGAAAGAGGTTCTGATCCTCACAGGGGTCTCCAGTAACAGCATAAAATACAAGGATGATATTGTTGCTGATACAACTCTTATCTCTAAAGCCCTGAAGTACCTATAAACACAACCCAACTCATCAGAATAATGACAACTGTAAGACAGTCATTTGCTGCTAACTCATTGCCAGCTGATACTGTTTACCTTCATGCCATGGCATATGGAACAAGAAAAAAAGGAAATTGTAAGACATCATCTATTTATTGTGTGGGAAGAAGATTTAGGTAAGAAGCAAGCAGCAGATGAACTTTTCCTCTCTGCTACTCATCATTTATTCCTGGTTCATTTATCCTTTCCAACCAGAAATTTAAGACTCTCCACGCACAAGTGCTTCGGTTACCTTTCACCGTCAGGAAGGCTGAGGTCACTGCATCACTGCACATAAAAGTCACCCTGCAACTGTCCTGGGGAGTTAGGTTCTTCAGCAGCAGAAGATGCCTGCGTCCATTTTCAAAGTAAACCATCTCAGTGTTCTCTGTAGTTTTGGCAGGTTCATCGTCAATCAGCCAGTTGTAATCGTAGCACTCCGGCTTGGAAAGATAGCATTCAAACAGGGCTTCTCCTCCTTCCACCGCTTCCACATTCTCCAAGCCCTGGACAATGCTGTTCTTGGCTAGCAAAGAAGGACAACAAACAGTATTAATTGTTTGGCCGTGCGTATCTGAATATTAACAAGCCTTGGAGCACTGGATGATTCCCACTGCTGGAAAGCTGGTGGAAAGGGCGTGGATGTGATAATCAGTGCTTGTAGGTTTAGTTGTTGACTTCAACCATGCCCTAACAGAATAATGTATTTTAAAACATTTTACGTAGTGAGATAGTTTGAAAACAATGATAAACCTCTAGGACCTCTAGCATTTCATCTAGGCTTCCTCCAGAAACCTGACTTCTGTTTTTACAAGTAAAGAAAATCATGTTGGTGTTTATATTAATCAGGCCAATAGTCAATAGGAAAGGCTAGCTCGGGAAGATAAAGTATAATCAAATTCCTCCTGTCCCACAGCAGCAATCCAGATTCCCACAGATCTCCCAGGCAGCACAGATATCTTCATAACTGGGGAGATGTAAAACCAGTGACAACTCATAATAAAATCTTACTACCTTTCACACGAAGCAAATATGAGAGAATATTATAGATGGAAAAGCTGAGTTAAGAAGTCTGCCTCTAGGAACCACACAAAAAGTTAAAATCTGTATTAACAGTATTTTGAATAGCAAATTTCTGAATTATTACAAAAGCTCTGTGATAGTGTATTAGGTTTATTTTCTCATGCGTGTGTGGTGAATTGTGTAGTCAGAAACATGCACGTATCTACACACGCCATTTGCCCGCAGAGTCATGCATCAGTTGGCATTTGTACATAAACAATCAGCCTGATGCACAATTAAATGTGGGCTGGTGCATGTGAATATAATTCATGTTAGACCAGCTACATGGACAAATTACATGCACAACAGTGGGAACATATGGTTGAGTAAATACAGTATATACAGATACCATACAATGGTCAACATGATTTACAATAAAAACCAACCCCCTGAGACATTCTTATTCAGATCTTATAACCATTATCTGGAACTGTTCTAAGAAAAAAAAAAGCGCCGAACAACTTATTTAATAGCAAAAAAAAGAGTATGAGTTACTAAAAAAAAACAACCTCTATTTTATAATATTCATACTTATGGAGAACAATGAGGGGCTTGTAAAACCTTGGAGAATGTATAATTTTGTTAGAACAAATCTGAGCTGTTTATTTGTGCACTTTTGGAGCGCTGATTTCCCTGACTACGAAAAGCAGCCTATATGCAAATCCTACCTCCTCTGGGGTGCTTTTAGTTTATGTTCATTAACATCTTTTTAAATCCCTAAAATGGAAAGTGCTTATCAGTGTAGAAAATGTTATAATAAATAATACCCTGCTCTTCTGTACTCACAACTCTGGTTAAGCGAGAAGGCATAATTGCCTAACAAAACAGAAATATTCAGAAATCAAATCAGAAGTATTGCTCTTGCTGATCACACCTGGTGAGCAAAACCAGTAAATTCATCACAGCAGAAAAAAATAAGAAACATCAGTGTAAAATCCTAAACTTACTGTTGATATTTTTATTTACTGTTTCTCAGGGCCCTCACAAATGCTGATGCCAAGTGAGAAGGAAATTCCTGAGTGATCAGTATTTGAAATAAGTGAAATACCAAGCTACCTTAGCTTAGCTGAACATTAAATGAAATTCCACGCTATCCATTAGGTACCGGTTTTAAGGCACACTGTGTGTAAAAAGCACTTTGTAACAGCAAAAAGTACTCTTATTATTCCTTTGGACTAATATTACATCTGTGATTTTACAGTAATTCAGCATGACACATCCCGTTGCGCTGATGCTCCAGTTCATTGTAGAAGAGGTATGATGTGTAAGTGGTGTAATAAGTGGGCGTTAATTAGAACTAAGCTCCAGTGAAATGCTGCCGCTTCATTTTCGATTCCCATTAACTCCCAACTACTTTTACCATCGTTACCAGCACTGGAGTGAACACCAGAGACCAGGTATCTGATGTGTCGCTTATTGTGAGGTGCTGCTGTGATTTTTCCACCTCTTTTATTTGGAACCCATGATAGTCTTCCTCTTTGGATGGAAGACCTCACCTTGAACATCAAGTGCAGCCATCACTTTAGTGCCTTCAGCTTCACAAGAATAGATGCCAGTGTCTTCTGGTACCGTAGGTTTAATTTTTAGCATGCTTACATTCCAGTCCTGATCGATAATCACTCGCTGCCCATCTGCATGTATTTCCTGATCATTTTTCTTCCATATGGCGTGTACTGGCCTAGAATATTGGCATATGAACTCTGCTGTGCCATCTTCATCAACAGTTATATCCTGCATGGGACTGACCACTTCAATGGTTGGATCTGTTAACCAACACGTCAGGAAGGACATGCATTAGTGGATCCTCATGGAAATCGCAACTTGGAGATTTTTGACAAGCACAGAGCCTCGTGGGGAGCAAGCAGAGCGACAGTGCAAGCAGGAAGCTGACTGGGCACGCTGGGGATTAGCAGTTTAGTCTGTGCTTGTGTCAGCGTCAAGCAGGATTGAAGCAAAACTGGTACGTTACAATACAACTATCACACTGGAAAATGGGCCACCAGCAATTAAGGCTCGTGCTTTAACAGCCCTGAATCTGAACTTCTGTGCAGAACATCTGCTGAGATTCCCTCCAGGCTTAGTTTTTTCTCCCAGCATTGCTGAAATCCTCTAGACTAGGAAGCACTGGATGTGAAACACTTCTGCTTCCCAGAACGTGGCAGGAGCACAGAGGACTGCAGCGGGTGGGCTGCTGTGAGCGGTTCCCTGTAACTCTCAACCTCATGTAGCGGAAGGAAAATGCTACAAACTCTACTGGAGGCTCCTTGTATGAGCAAACTGCAACCACTCATTGGAAAGAAATGCAAATGCAATACTCAGTCATTCCTGCCCAGTGGTGGTGATGGCTGTATGTCAGGAGTCGTTGGCAGCACGAGGAGCAAAGTTCCAGGACAACTGTAACAAAAAAGGGCACTTCACAGGAGATAGGTACTTATCGTTTTGATTGACCATGTGTTCCTCTGCAGCAGAGATATAGTTTGGGGAAAAATAATACGATTTCCTTTACAGCAGCTGACCTAGAGGTGCAGCAGGAACCACTGCAATTGCAGATTGTCGTTTTGACTGACCATGTGTTCCTCTGCAGCAGAGATGTAGTTTGGGGAAAAAATAATACGATTTCCTTTACAGCAGCTGACCTAGAGGTGCAGCAGGAACCACTGCAATTGCAGATTGAGAGCCCATAAAATGCTGAGAGCAGCTGGATATGCAGCTCCTCTGAAGAAAGTGAGATCCATGGGGCTGCTTTTAATCATCCAGTCTTTCTTTTAAAATACTAATTCTGCTTCTTGGGAGGCAGTTGTAGGGCACAGTAGATATATCTAACCTCAAAATATTGTGAGCTTCCAAAGCAGCCAAGGAGTGCCTCTTGAGATGTCAAATTGGACCACCTGCATACAACTGCAATATATATGCTAAAAAGAAAAATCTGAATGAAGTCTGAAAATGGAAGTCTCTCTGCAACATACTTTTCAGCAGAACTATGTCAACTTCCTCAAAAAATCGATAGGGTTACAACGGGACATAAAAAGATGTCAGAGAAAGCTGATATATGTCCTCATCTTTCAAACAGTTGCTTTTATCAGAAGCCAGCTAGAATAAATGACACTGGACCTCTGTCTGGAATGCTCCTCTTGAAACTGGAGCATCAAGTTGAGGATTTGGGGTGCTACTAGCAGACCTTGAGAAGCAAAGATAATTTTGCACATGTCTTTTGGAAACTTGTTCCAAGGCTTGATCCTGCTCTCTAAGGCTTCCTCTACCACTCCGTGTGCCTGTACGTGTGTTTGTGCGGAGGAGGCATCAATGGCAGATCATGGAGATGTTTTGGTTAGACCAGGACTGAAGAAGCAAGAAGGTATCTGTGCAGCTGGGGACTATAATACCATCTCCTTTCATAAGATGCAGATGTGCTCCTCACAGCGAAAGTCACCTGTGGTCTTGGAGGAGGAAGGTGTCGTGGCTCCACTGCCCCACTGCTCTTTGCCACTGCTAGGCTAAGGCCTTGGTGGCCCTATTCACCCATGCAGAACGGCAGAAAGCTCCTTTGGACTTAGGAGCCAACGTGTACACCGGGGCCTGTAATTCTCACCCTGCCCAAGGGGGTCAGAAGAAGGTGGCAGCTCCTTCAACCTTTTCCATTTTCCCCCCACCCATACATGAAGATGCCATCACGCTGGGCCACTGAATGAATGCAGTTGTAGGGCAATGACATTGTGAAGGCTCAACAAGAAAAGCTGTCGTGAGATCTCACCTACTATAGAATATATCCAGTTACAAGCCTGCCTTACGCCGGCAGAATGGGGCACAGGGAACAGAGAGAAAGAAAACTTGTTCCCTGATGAAGAACAAGCCACGGGTAGCTAGATAGACTGAAATACACCTAGTTCGAAGACAGATGTATTTTTAAATTTCTGGACAAAATAAAGCGCATGAAATTGGCGGTTAATACAAGCACAGTTAGAATTTTATTAGTGTTTTACTTTCTTATTCAGCCAAGTGTTATTGAGCACAGTGTAACTGGGGTGTTCTCATCCTAATCCAATTATAGTCATATACTATTGTGATTCAGGTTCACATTAAAGACATCTTGTCTTAACAGAAGCACAAGATATCCACATACTTATGTGTACTAGCATGAGCTGTGGTGTTGGACTAGACGATCTCCAGAGGTCCCTTCCAACATGAGTGATGCTGTGATTCTGTGAAATGAAAACTTTTCAGGAGCCCTTTTTTTGACTGACTAGAATACCTAACACATTTATTTTTAATTTATGTTTTAGGCCCACTGGAGTTCTTCACCTAGAAAGCTCAGAACTAGGTTCTGTCTCTGAAAATGTGAAACTCAAAATTGATACAAATGGACATGGGATTTGTGGGGTTTGCACACTATGTTGTTGCTGCATCATTCTGATATTAGGAAGAAGTGATTTGGCATTTTATCTTTGCAGAGAGTTAAATTTTCTGAATTACACGGACTACAATTCCATATTATGGTTCATTCCTGTTACGGGAGACAGCCATAGCATAGGGGTAGATTTTAATAACTCGTAACCATTTATATCTCCATATACACAAATCCCTTTTCCAAGGAAGGCATAAGCGTTACTTTTGTCTGAAAAATAACAACTTTTCCCAATGGCTATAAAAGGACTGGATGTGAAGGAGCTTGCTTTATCAAGTCTGGAGCTCAGTGTTATTTGCAGCTTGTGGCTACCCTTACCAAATGAGAAAAATATTTATTCAACAGACCAGAAAGCTTTGCTAGTGCAGTGATGACCATTACTATTCTGGCAGTCAACAAACAAGGATCATTTTGTCACCGTGTTACTGCAAAGTCATACACCCTTTGGTTTCCAGGAAGAGCTCTGGAGCCACCAATATAACAGCCCAAAATCTTGTCTTGGGAATGTACTGAACTCAGCACCGGTAGCCTAGCTATGGAGCAGCACAGTGGTAATTTTGTGAATTTCCAGCTACCTTATATTTTGTGGTATTATAAAAACAGTTGAAGGGGAGGATAAAAAAAAAATAATCAGGTGCTACCACAGTGGTTCAGCTCTACTTAGATGTCAGGTGAAAGCAGCAGCTCTGACCCTGCAACATCTCCTCACCTGAACAAAATCGATGTGGTCGTACCTGTAAGACTTCTGGTGTGAATATGGGTGACTCGCAGAAGTGGAGGGTTACATGACACAGAAGAACTGTGAAGGGATTTAGTAAGGGTAGCCTAGAAGGCAGAAGCACTAGCACACTGAGCAAGTCCAGAGGTGGCCATGTGTTTCTTTCTAACGATGAAATACCTTTGACTAATAATTTAGCTGACGATATAAGGGACCCAGCTCTGAAGGTGACAGTGCCTGAGTCATGGCACGCCACGTCATTTAGGGTTAAAGTGTGGATCATCCCGTCCTGCTCAGAGATTTCAGTCACAAAGTTGTTGTGAAGGGGAGATCCATCGAGCCACCACTGCACGTTCTTCACGCCCGGGTGCGAGAGCTCACAGGTGAACGTGGCCGACTCACCCACAAAGACGTCTGTGTTCTTTAAACCAGAAACTATGACTGCTGCTTCTTCTGTATAACAGAGCAAGAGAAGGTGCCAAAGGAAAACAAAAGCATAAACACGTACATGTCCCTTCCTGCAGAGCGAGCCCAAGCAACAGTGCAAGTTGTCCAGGAGAGTTAAACTTGTAATGCTGTTCCAGTGAAAAAGCTTAAACTTTCTTTAAGGAATTGAAACACCACCTTCCATCCTTCACCCGCTTGCAAGCGCAGTGTGTGTGTCTGCAAACACTGCTTCACTGAGAGGACGCTCTACTCCATGACCAGGTCGTGACTGGCTCTCCTGTGTGTTGCAACCATCTGCACTGACATTTTATGAGGTGGGAGGCAGAGGTAGCTTAACATTTAAATGGGGCGTTTACTTACAGTGCTTTAAAAGAGTAATAAGAATATCAACACTGATAGAAGCTGTAATCAATAATAACAAGAATTTCCATATTTTTTATGACCATTGCTCCGAGCAAATAGATTTTCAGCAGTACCACCATCTGCTGGGGTACACAGTACGGTCAGTACTTTGAACTACCTTAACTTACAAGCATTGGTTCAACCTCAGCCTGGATGTAAGTGTTTATAACTTCACTGAAATCAGGAGAGAAATGAATGGACTTTCAACTGTTTGTATCTCAGACAAGTTTGGCCAGTTACTGTCAAAGATATTAAAATAAGAAATCCAGGTAGCAAAATCAGAGCTTTTCCACCACATTCCACCTTACCTTGCACATACACAGAACCCGTGGTGATCTCGTATCCAGTGCTACAGGTATAATCCCCACAGTCATCAGGCTCTACACCATGGATGATCAGCTCAGCAATGCTGCCTTTCAGCTTCATCTCGTACTTGTCACTGGGCTGAATGACCACCCCTCCTTTTCTCCACTCAACGGGGGCGTCCGGCTTGGAGATCTCACAGTGCAAGACAGCTGTTCCCCCTTCTTCAGACTCTACATTTTTCAGCTCTTCATTAAACAGCACAGGTAGTACTGCGGAGGAGAAGCGGCTGCATCAGTGACAATGCTCAGAGGTGAGAAACTTGCTTGCAACTCCTCTGGCTTGGCAATTCCCATCTTTCTGAACCACAGCTTGCCTGTTGGCAATGGCAAACCCAGAACACGACCTTGAGCTGTGCCATAGCCAGACACTCATGGGGATCAGATGCTGATGCTGTGAGGGTGTCCACTGCTGCTCTGTAAGGATTGCCATAGGTCCCCTCTAAGGGGCTTCGTGTGGGCATACACAAAATTTTCAGTGTAAGCAGTGAGAGGCACAACAGCACCAGTCACAGCATTTGGACATTTAATCGCTGAAACCACACACTCTGAGCTGGAGCTGGTTATGGGGGCTAAAATCAGGATCTAAAAGCATAATCTCATTGCTTCAAAATGAGTAAAACTAGAAAATCAATATATGAAAGTATAAAATTAATAAAACTATAAGGTCCAAAAAGGTAGCCACCAGAAAAAGAAAGAGGGCCATAAATCTCGAGCTGCTCAGGTTCCATTTAAAATGGACTTGTTCTAGAGTCTCTTATTGCCAGGCAGCAGGCAAGTTCTGTAAATGCTCTTGTACGTGTCCTCCATTAGCAGCAGCTGCAGTTTTGCCCCTGATTCTCACCGTGAGACTAAAATTGCAACTGCAGAAGAAGAATTGGCTTTAAAAGGCACTAGCTTCTTCCTTGAAGAACAGACTGCGGATCAAACCCGTTCCTGCAGTTGTAATTCACAGATACAGAGTGTTAATGATAATTCAGTGATAAAACCTCCTTATCTCCCCTGGGCAGGACAGCCACAGCCGTAACTTCTCTGCCTTCAAGCAAGGCTTCTCCTACCTTTGACTTGCAATGATGCAGTGGTCTGCTGATCCCCCGAGTCGCACGTATAATCACCAGCATCCTGAGCCTCAGCATCATAGATGAAGAGCTCAACACGTGTCCCCTCTTGCCGGATCTCATATTTGTCACTTGGCTGCAGCACCGTATCTCCTTTCCTCCACTCCACGGGTGCGTTGGGTCTGGTCAGCTCGCAGTGCAGCACGGCTGTGCACCCTTCCTCCACCTCCTCGTTTTTCAGCCAGTGTTTGAAAAGGACAGGCAGGGCTTGAAAGGGGGAATGGTGCAAAGAGGAAAAACAGGCAAAGCAAGAATAGAAAATGGTTTATTTTTAAGGTACTGATAACGCCATTCATGAAGTTCATGCACAATTCTGGCTGCATTTACCGAAGGATAGCTGCCAGGGGCAGGGATGCCTAGGTCTAAGCCAGACAGAGGGGGAGGAGGGAAAGGAGTTAACCATCGGGGAAAATTTCAGTTCTACAAGAGCTGCATTTTTCTCCCCATGTCCTAGACTTCTTTTCAGAAAGAATTCCCAACTAACTTCAGTAATAACTTCTGAAGCCCAGATGGTTTCTCATCCTCAAAATAAAACCACAGAACAGGATAAAAGCACTCAAAGAATATTCACCTTCCGACCTGAGGCTTCAGATCATGCAGCCAGGGATCAATTACAGAATAATTAAGGCTGAAGGGACCTCCGGAGGTCCTTCATGGATGGAGATTCCTCCAACCCTGTGGGTCCCAGTTCCAGTGTCTGATCAACCCTTCACTGTGAAAAGTTGGGTTTTTCTCCTAATGTTAATTTATTTTGCTGCAGCTTGCACTTGTTGCCTCTCATCTGCTCCCTGAGCACGCCAAGCAAAGTCGGTCTCTCTCCTGCTCCGTAGACCTCTGTTAGGAAACTGCAGACAGCAACGAGGTCCCCCCTCAACCCTCTCCTCCCCAGACTGAAAAAACCCAGCTGCCCCTGCCTCTCCTTATACTTCATGTTCTCCAGCCCCGTGACAAACTTGGTGGCTTCTACTGCACTTGCTCCACTGCCTCAATGTCGGTCTTGTACTAGAGAGCTCCAAAAACTGACATGCGCACCTCTCGCCACCGTTAAGCAAACAGGAAGCCATACCTTTAACCTCCAGTCTGGCGGTGGTGTTCCCGTCAGCTGTGTGGCAGCTATACTCCCCTGAGTCCGCACGGTTCAAATCGTGAATGACCAGCGTGTGCACGTTCCCCTCCTGCTTGATGCTGCACTTCTGGCTGGAGCGGATCACGGACGTGCCTTTCTTCCACTCCACCGTGACATCAGGTTTAGACACCTCACAGGACAGGTGAGCTGTGCCACCCTCCTGTAGCTCCAAGCTGTGGAGTGCTTTTACAAAGGTGATGGGAGCAACTGTGGGGAAGAGGGTACCAACACTGCTGCGACCGCCTAATCCAGCATTGCCCCCAGGCCAGAACTGGGTGCTTATAGTCACATTTTGAACCAGATCAAAGAGGAACAAACAAGGCAAGGTATTGACATGGCCATTCTTTCAAAAGCATTCTATAGGCAAAGGTTTTTCAGAGTTTTCAGACTTTTTTTGAGTAAATATGATCTAAAACAAAATTGCAAGTAGGAGACTAATTCAGAGCATATTCTCGACGCTCAGCATTGATTCTGACATATATTAGCTGCTTGTTTCAGGATAACTTGAATGGTCTTCAAAGGATGTTTGCTTCATTCCATGGTCTATAAAAAGGACTGAAACGACTAGCTCAGATGTACGTATCTAACTCCTAAATGCCTGAATTATGTTAGCAGAATCTCCCAAAATTTCCAAGGACCCCTCCTCCCAAATACACCTCCCCAGAGCTAAAGCGATGTTGGCAGTTCTTACCAGTATCTTCTCAATCCCTCTTCCTAGAAGGTTGCTCACCTTGGACTGTTAGCTGTGCTGCTGAGGTATGTTGCCCAATTTTGAAACTGATGGGCCCACAGTCTTCTAATGTCACCTTCCTCAGGACCAAAGTATGACACGTCCCTTGGACTCTGATCTCATTCATTTCATTGGATTGCAGGGGAACATCCCCCAGGAACCACTGGGCATCCTGTGTTGTCTCGCGGGACAGCCTGCATTCAAACACTGCGTCTTCTCCTTCATACAAAGTGACGTCCTTCAGTGTCTCCACTATGGTCACTGCTGGTTCTTTATGGAAAGGTCAACAGAGTTTGATATCTACTTTCAAGTGACGCTTCCTGGGTTAAACATTTTGTTATGCTCTTTCTTGACAGTACTATATTACTTGAAAAAACCACCACAAAGCACTAAGCACTAAATTCATGGAAATGTAGTTACAAGGACATGTAGTAACATGTTACATTCTTACAGATGCATAATGTATGTATGTGTGCATATATATTACGCAATTACGCACATATATATGATATTCTATAAAGTGTGCATGTTTTACTGCATTGTGTGTATAATAAATACATAATATATATTTCTAATGCAATCTATCTACTGTGAAAACATTGTCAACAGATTTCAGTGGGTGACATTAACATTAAGCCACAGAATCATTGTCTAAAGACCCATTTCTGATTCCCTAGAGGTAACTGACCCAGTTCTTATCCATCTGAAATCACTCTCGCCTCTGAGATCCCCATGATTCAATTTGGGCACAGGACAACGATTAGCTTAATGAGTAATGACTAATGACTTAAGTCACAAATGACTTAATCATGTGCCCCTGCCATAGCCCCAAGTTCTGTTCAGCTCTTCCCCACGCAAAGCCCCACCTTTCACGAGCACGGCTGCAGCGGTTTGCTGGTCCCCTGTGTCGCACATGTATTCCCCAGCATCAGCTTCACTCAGGTTGCGAATCGTCAGCGTAGCCACGGATCCAGCTTGATGCATCTTGTATTTGTCACTTGGTCGCAGCACTGTCCCGGCCTTCTTCCACTGCACAGTGGCATTTGATTTTGAGATTTCACAGCTCAAAGTGATGGTGCCGCCTTCTTCAGCTTGCTGGTTCTGGAGTGGTTGTGTGAAGATTACTGGCAAAGCTAAACCAAGATAAATCAGAGGAAAAAAAATACGTTTCATCGCTGGCTGTGTCACTAAGTCTCGTGTTTAATGACATTGTGGTGCCATTCCAAATTTAGTTCAAACTCAATTCCAAAATTACTTTAAAACCCAAACAAGGAATGACAGAAAGTGCTATATTTCCAGGAGCACTAAGCACTCTGCACTCCCCAAAAGTCACTGGGCACTGCGTACACCAAGCACCTCTGGGAATGTGTTCCCTCTTACACAGAAGTGGTCATAGATATGGAGTCTTCAGAATCTAAGTTCATGCATCTCCAAATGGGTATCAAGGCCACAACTCAAAAGCCTACACCTGATTCCTAAGTTCTCAGGTATTTGGGAGGGAGCATAGAGAATCATAATTATATAATGTCCCTCATTTGAGAAATGGACCCAGAAGAGACATGAACTCTGGAAGTCTCTGCACTGATGTATATCACTGATGGGTCAAGATAGAGTTTTGATGGGTTGATTTGCAAAGTGCCACAGGTAAAAGTTTAGTTCCTCAAGCCCAGCTCTCTATAAGATCCTTGGTGGCTCCACAGGCTGAATTGGTATTTAGAAGAGAAGGAGATGGGGTTCCGGAAATCAAAGTGAATTCACAGGAACCAGGTGACAGATGTGTATTAAGAGGACATAGACCTGAAAGTTCTTGCGGGTGATGTAGGAGTGGATGGCGTACTTTGTGGGACAACTGGGGAATGGCTGGGGTCAAGGCTTTTGTAGAGTTGCATTTGCAGTGAGGGCATCCCATTGTGCAGCTAAGTCCTGCAGCCCTGGGGCTCTTAGGAGCCAAAAAAGGAATGAGGAAAGAGAAATAAAGTCTTTCTGAAGACCTACTCTGTCAGACTGCATCACTGTTGATTCAGAAATCCTCATCAAAAAAGGGACTAGCCTCTGCCACAGTGTCCCTGAATCTTACATATAGAATCATAGAAGGGAAGGGACCTTTAGAGGCCGACTAGTCCAACCCCCCGCAGTGAGCAGGGACATCTTCAACCACAGCAGGTTGCTCAGAGCCCCGTCCAGCCTGACCTGGGATGTTTCCAGGGATGGGGCATCTACCACCTCTCTGGGCAACTTGTGCCAGGGTTTCACCAGCCTCATTGTGAAACATTTCTTCCTTATGTCTAGTCTGAATCTGCCCTCTTTTAGTTTAAAACCATCACCCCTTGTTCTATTGCGACAGGCCCTGCTAAAAAGTCTGTCCCCATCTCTCTTATCATCCCCCTCTCAGCCCCGGCAGGCTGCAGGAAGGTCTCCCCGGAGCCTTCTCTGCTCCAGGCTGAGCCCCCCCAGCTCTCCCAGCCTGTCCTCCCAGCAGAGCTGTTCCAGCCCTCGGAGCGGTGCTGGGGTCTCCTCTGGCCCCGCTCCAGCAGGTCCATGTCTCTCCTGTGCCGAGGGCTCCGGAGCTGGACACAGCCCTGCAGGGGGGTCTCCCCAGAGTGGGGCAGAGGGGCAGAATCCCCCCCCTTGCCCTGCTGGCCACACGGCTTTGGGGGCAGCCCAGGACACGGGTGGCTTCTGGGCTGCGAGCGCACATTGCCGGCTCCCGTCCAGCTTTGCACCCACCAGGACCCCCAAGTGCTTCTGGGCAGGGCTGCTCTCCATCCCTTCACCCCCAGCCTGTGGAGCATCTAAAGCAACCTAGAGCCCCCTAAAAGGTGAAGTGAAAGATTTTTGTCACCTTTCACTACCAAGGATGCCATAGTTTGCTCATCGCCAGAATCGCAGGTATAGTCTCCAGCATCCTTCAGCTGTAGATCGTGGATGAGTAGCTCCACAGCAGAGCCCATCTGCTTCATCTCATACTTGTTGCTGGCTTGGAGCAAGACTGACCCTTTTTTCCACTTCACCGATGCATCGTGTTTGGAGAGCTCAGCATGCAGGGTGACCGTAGAGCCTTCCTCAGCTTCCTGGTTTCGGAGTTTTTTTTCAAAGAGTGTTGGAGTGGCTGGGACCACACATAGAGACACAAACAGCTACCATCAGAGGATCTCCTTACAGTACAAATATTCTGGTATCACTGAATCCTGGAGTTACTGTGATAGCAGGCATGTGTGTGCCTTTCATGGGAGAGCCCTCAGCGGACATTCCAAAAGACGGCATTTCACAGGAACATCCTGACTCCTCTTTATTTTTGCTGATCTTGTATCTCAGAAAAAGTCACTTTAATATTGTATTTGCACCAGAGTAGATGTAAAAAAAATTGATATATTGGCACATTACACCTTTTTTTAAGACGCTAGGCCCTTGAAGTATTTAGGTGCCTTGCTTCTCAGCTGGAGCCGAGTGCCCAAATGAGTTTGAGCGCTTTGACTCTTGAGCACCATTTTCCCATGTGGAACTACAGTTCAAAGGATGGTTAGACATCAAAAATGGTCTCATTCTAATTTTAGTTCCAGCCTGGGTTTTCTGAGTGAAAGAGGCCCTTAGGTCTAGGATTGTGGAAGCACTTCTTGCACTTGGGTCCTTCCATGATCATTGCTCAGGACACCACAGGACTTAACGCAACTTATGAAAGCAAAAAGACTCAGCTGGTTTATGCCAGCAAAGTACACCTGAAGTTAAGGACAGCAGATAGCACCCTCTTGCTAGCACTAAGCTAAGGACGTGCAACAAACAGCAAACAACCTACCTTTAACAGTTAAAGTGGCTGTCGTTTGTTCATTTCCATTATCACAGGTGTATTTGCCGGAGTCTTCTGGTTTTAAGTGATAAATCTTTAAAGTATGGATTGTTCCCTCCTGCCTGATTTCATACTTGGAGCTCGGGGAGATCACCTGGGTGCCTTTCTTCCACTCCACCGCAGCATTAGGCTGGGAGACCTCGCAGCGGAGGATGGCCGTTTCTTCTTCCTGCAGTTCTGTGCTCTGTAATTTCTCCTTAAAGACTGGAGGTGGCACTGAAATTACAAACACAGCCAAGGCGTTTACAGTCACCTTTATCTTGTTTCCCTGCAGTGTTAAAGCTACAGCTGAACAGTTAAGTATTAAAAAGTACTTTAACTTCTGTGTTATATATTGGGGAGTTAAAACGAGTGAATGGATTTTGCATGAAACCCACTCGCAAATATTTGTTGAAATTACTGAAGTACTAATCAAAAACTTTACAGATGTTTTAACTGGTTCAGGAGGATGGAGACTTTGACCAGGCCAACAGCTTCAAAGAGAGAAGGAGAAGGACATTTGACTGAGAACTTCCTCAAAACGGTGTTTAGAGACAGAAAGACTCCAAAGCAGAAAAAGGAAAAAAGAAAAGGGAAAGTGGAAGCAACAAAAATTACTAACTAACTAACTAACACTAACAACTAACACCCTACTAACACCCTACCAACATGAGCTAACAAGGGGTGAATGATGGCCTTGAATTTACTATTAGCATAAGCAAAATGTCACCTGTTCTCTCTCCTCTCCCACATCACAGAGAGCCTTTACCTTTTACTGTGAGCTCTGCTGACGACGTGTGGGGTCCCACTCGGAAAGTGATAGTGCCAATGTCCTGCTCAGTCACCTTCCTTAATGTCAGGGTGTGAATCTTTCCTTTTTCCACCGAGATCTCATTCATTTCATTATTTTGCAGAGCAACGTCCTGTAGCTTCCATTCAACATCCCTTGCGTTCTCATGAGAAACCTGGCACCGAAACGTGACATCGTCCCCTTCAAACACCACCACGTCCTTTAGGCCGCTCACGATGGTCACATCAGGCTCTGCAAACAGCCCATCAGTAGTCAAGCCATGAAGGAGAAAACATGGATCAAATCACAGAATCATCAAATAATGGTTGGAGTGGACTTCTGGAGGTCATCTGGTCCAACTACTGCTCAAAGCAGGACCAGCTTACAGCAGGTTGCTCAGCACCTTGTCCACCTGAGCTTTGAGTACCTCCAAGGATGGAGATAGCATAGCCTCTCAAATCACGTTTCAAACTCTGCTGGTTCACTACTTTCAGCGTACTTGCTAACATGGCTGATATCCTTCAGTTTTATCACTTGCCCTTTCTTAGAGATACGTTGCATATTGATTTTTTTTAATTACATGTTTGTTACTGTGATTGGGTGAATAAGGCATGAATGCCAGATGCCAAAATCAGGATTTTGCAATTTGTTACATTTGCACTTAGATGTCCTTACAGCATAACATTAAAACCTGATCCCCTCTGTTATCTTTTTGCAAACAGAATTGCGTATACTCCGTACTGGTGCTCCAAACTGGCTGGGGACCTGGTTGGCTCTGTGCTCTCAGCAGGACTTACTGGATTAGCGTGAGCACAGGGTATTTATGCTCCGGTTCACTTGAGTCCTGCTTCTAGGACAGCTGGGCACCTGCAGATCTGTGCAAAGACCATACAGACAGCCTGCAACAGGCAGCAGCTACGTGTACCCCGCGTCTGCTGGGGAACACCAAAGGAAAAGCAGCGGGATCTTCACCAGAGCAAACACTGCACATGTTCATACAACTAAGGTCACCATCTGCACAAAAAATGGTGCAGCTGGGCGTAATGTACAGAGCGTCTGTAACATTGAGTAGCCCGTAGAGATGCTAGCGGCGATCGTTCCACGCTAGTGGTCCAACCTGAAAGCAAGGTCTGTCTGTAATGACATTAAGGCCAGATGCAGCTGCCATGTGACTGGAAGCTGGGGACAGACCATCTGTTCACTCACATGTAGATGATGTCAAGAAAATATTTCAAGCCATGAGTTAAAAATTATAGCTGCCTTATCCTCTCCTGTCCACCAAGTGAGTCTTTCCTTCGGTGCATTCATTGACCATAAGATTTTTTTATGATACCCTTCCTATGCTCGTGTTTATCACAATAGTCTAGCACAATTGTTTATCACAATTATGTTGCAAAATCTTAGCATCCCAAAGCGAAACTCCCCTTGCCCCAATAAATGGGTCTTGCCTTTCACGGTGAGTTTTGCAGAGCTCGTTTCGTCTCCAGCCTGGCAGGAATACTCTCCAGCATCGCTGGGCTCCAAGCGATGGACGCGCAGCTCACGGAGGGTGCCGTCCTGCCACATTTCGTACTTCGAACTTGAGTGAAGGACAACTCCGTCTTTCCTCCATTCCACTTCTGCTTTGCTAATGGAAATCTCACAGCGCAGTCTGGCCGTTCCTCCCGCTTCCACTTCTTCATTCTTCAGCTGCTGCTTCAGCCGGGGTTTGATGACTGCACAGTGAAAAACAATTAATGCACAATTCATTAGCTTGAACGCCAGGTCTGGACAACTCTGCACAAGGCACCTGGGGTCTGATGCTGCAGAACAAATTTGCATTAAGTGGTTATATGATAATAAAAACTCTTTTTTCTCTGTAAACAGACCTATATTCTGTATATCCAGACAAGGAGAGGATCAGAAAGTTCCCTAAATGTGTTTGTTTCCCATAAAGTCAAGGGCATCCACATAACACCTTTTATACATCTGCTCTGGATATTGGAAACTCCAACACGCATCAAGATTTTGGCTAAGAAAAACCTGGTACTTTCTGATTAAAACTAGTGTAAATTTGTTCATTTTCATAGAAATACTCATGGCTTCCAACATCATGAATGATGTAAAGCTTTAAACACATCTCTGATTTCTCTGCTATCTTTTCAAGACCCTAGACCATTAACAGTAAGTCCTTCCAGATGATGCACACACAAATGGACTACATTTCTTCAAGCAGGGCATGGAACAGCTTGTCACTGATGAAAACAAGAAGGGAATATCTATCATGCATGTGTGTGAGCAGTTGTGAACACAGGAAAAACAGTGCTTGTGGTTCTTCTGTCTAAACCCCACTGCGATACAAGTAAAGCAAGGACAGGGCTCATTTACTTGTATTTGACCCAGTGGCTGCTTCATGAGTCAAGTACAGCCAAGAGGATGTAGTTTGAAAGGTTGTGGCTTAGGTCAAAGCCACAAGTTCCACCCATCGTTTGAGATGACCATAAACATGTCACAGATGGTGGTTACTCACAGACATTATTCCTGGTTTGTTTAAACACAATGTTCTCAGGATCTCCATGGGAGGGCATTACAAAAATTGAAAATAGTAAATTCTTTTAAATGCTTTTGTAAATGACTTATGATTAGTTATTGATTCAACCGAATCAGCAATGAATGCAAAGTGCAAAATATAAAGATCTACTAGAATTTCCAAATCCCCGTGATGCAGAGTTTCTTGCTTTTATCAGTATCAGAGGAAGGGGTCAATACACTGCATGCTCTACTTTACAGGTTTAAATAGCCATTTGACAATCCTATCCCAGGAGATCCACTCTTCTGTATTCTGGTTTATGACTGGGCACCTGCTTTCCTCTTTATCCCAACTTTTGGGGTGCCTTATTTACCAATGAATAAAAGAATATCATTTCACAAATCCCTTTTATCCTCTGTTCCATTTTGATGCAATGCTAACCATTCACTCTGAGGACGGCTGTGCTCTGCTGGTCTCCTGTATCACATGTGTAATCAGAGGCATCTTCTGGTTCTACATTATGAATCACGAGTTCAGCTGTGCGACCACTTAATTTAATTTCATATTTGGCACATGGGAAGAGCTCCATTGTGCCTTTCCTCCACTCCACTGTGGCATTATCCTTTGTCAGCTCACACTGGAATTTCACTGCAGCTCCTTCTTCTGCCTCTTTGTCCTTGAGCTCCTTTTTGAAAAGAACTGGCAGAGCTAAAGGGAAAAAAAAGAAGGAACAGGAGCTTTTATTGAGGCCTGAGTCAAGTTCTGTTTAACACAGTTAGACTGACACTTCAGGGAACAAGACACTGTGCTTTGCAAGTGCTATATTCCTAAACAGGATCCATGTTTTCTAATTTGCCTGGAGTTACGAGGAGATCTTGCTGTGTCAGAAGCAGTCATCAGCACTTAGAACATTTATTTCCTTTGTTCCTTGACTCAAAACCATCTCAGGGCTGAATTCTTTGAATGAATTTATCCTTCAGTTGTTCTAGCAAATATCTCAAGAGTAAAGAAGTTGAAAACTCCATGCACAGTGTTGACAGATCAAGAAGGTCATTGTCAGTGTTCTTCCAGGATTTGGAAGAAGATTTTTGGTTTAAATATTTAAGCCATATAACATGTGAAGTGTCCAGATGTTATATTAAAGCTTTACTTTTTCTTTAATTTCTCCCCAGCCATAAAGCCAGAAAGTATTTCTTCTTAGAACCCAAGACTCAAATGCAGCACTGGAAGAACAAAGTATCATCCACTTCCATTCTCATTAAAAAAATAATCCTAGTCTATCAGATGAAAAGGAAAATATTTATAAGGGAAAAAAACCCACGTACTTAAAAATATTCTTATTCAGACTGTTGCTTTGCATATTGAATGGAATATATTGCTTTAGGAGTCAGCTCACACTACCCACCTTTCACGTTTAAAGACGCCTTGGTTTCCTGATCCCCAGTATCACAGCTGTATTCTCCTGTATCTTCTAATTTGAGATTATGTATTAAGAGCTCTACCCGGCTTTCCCTCTGCCTCATTTCATACTTCTGGCTGGGCTGCAGCACCACTCCTCCTTTCCTCCATTCCACTGCAGCATTGGGTTTTGACAGCTCACAGCAGAATGTAGCTGTGCTTCCTTCCTCTGATTCCTTATTTTGAAGGGGTTGCTTAAATGTGACAGGCAGTGCTGCAAAATTTGAGAAGGAAATGTTTTCAGAGTGTTTTAGTCCAGAAAGGACCCAATCCTACCATCATTCTTCAGAAATGGCCTATTCCAATGATTCCACAATCCTTGGGCTGCAACTATCTGTCTTGGTAGCACGTTTCTTGAGCCATTACGTGAACCAAGAGTTGAGGACAGATGGTGGGAGCTGATCTTAGAGAGTAGTCCACAGAATGGCCTGGTTTTCAGTCTGAAGGAGTTAGGCTTTCCAATAGAATTATGTCCATGACAACTAGGGATGCTTTAGTCAAAGACCACTGGGACACAGCGGGACATGGACCTTTGTTCCTTCATAGAGGTCTGTGAGTTTGCAATATTAAGCTAAGAGTATCCTTCCACAAAATAAAGCTTCTATCAACATATAAAAGATCAAATTAACATTTAGAACACAAGACGACGCAATGCAGTAAGAGATGACGATAGAGTGATAAATGGAAGAGGAAATTCAGATTCTTGGCAAGATCTTGCTCGGGATGGTAAAAGGGGCTAGGAAAACAGAGGTACTCAGTATTTACACCTGAGGCTCAAAGCCTCAAGTAATAATACAGCACATTCATGTGTTAGAGAAAATCTTTATCCACCAATTTTTGCATCTCCTATCATGCCAATCAGGCATTACACCCAATTAGGCATCCCTTATGCCTACTGAAGCAATCAACAACCCAAAATAACCATAAGCCTGCTTGGCTTATTTTCTGTTATCCGTTCCCGTATGCAGCCACACTCCCTGCACTCAGAGGGCAGGAGCATCCATCATATTTTGACATCATGACAACATTTAATTGGTTTGATGCTGATTAATCACTCCAGGTACTGCAAGCAGATCCTTTCTAACGACCATGTGTCATGCTCAAGTAGAATATGTATGCTGGCATGGACCAGCAGCAAAACAAATAAATGGCTGTAGGGAACACTGCGAGATGCTCCTTTCACTTCATCTCTACTGAGCCAAAGGTCCATGCTCTGCCTACCATGTACGGTTACCACAGCCGTTGTCTGCTGATGTCCAGAGTCACAGGTGTACTTTCCTGAATCATCCAGTTCTAAGTCATAAATGAGCAATTCAGCAGTGGAGCCCTGCTTCTTCATCTCATATTTCAAACCAGGGTACAGAGTAGTATCTCCTTTCCTCCACTCTACTGGAGCCTTGGGTTTGGTAAGCTCACACCTCAATGTTGCCATACCACCTTCTTCTGCCTCCGTATTCTGAAGCTCTTGTTTAAAAAGTGCTGGTAGGGCTATAAAATAGAAATATACTTGCAACTGGAGTTTAGAGAAAGTAGAAAGAAAATGAAAGCACCAAAAGAGCTTTTTGCAGATGTCTCTAAGCCTCAATGCTCTACATTCAAAGTACAAGGCTATTTCCCCAGAGAGGTACTAGGAATATCTGCAGAATAAGAAGAAGTGGATTTCAAGAAGTTACATCTGCCGTAAAGTATATACAAGTTTAATGTAATTTATGATCTAAAAATGGCAGAATATTTTTCCTACTATAAAAGTAGACAACATGTTGCCCTGATCACGGAGGAGATATTCTGAAGGTCAGCAGGGAGTTGTAGAGAGTTCAGATTCCCTCTTAAGGCTCGCCACTTGTGGGAGAGATTACAATTATCCTGAAAGTAACCTCCTGACAAAATGCATTTAGTTCTGCATTGCAATTCCCATTTTCTACCTGGTCACTCTGTTAGGCTGTACAGACTATGCAATTCTGCACATCTTCCTTAGGAATCATAGCCAAGTATTCTCCATAAGTGACACTAACATACAGCTTTTTTTCCCCAGAATATAGTATAACTTTTTTCCCTTTTCTCCTCTTTTTAATTTTTAAAATTCTTTTAAATTTTTTTACCATTAACTGTCAAAGTGGCAGTTGTCTGCTGATCTCCACACACACAGGTGTAATCTCCAGTGTCCTCCACATCCAATTCATGGATAATCAGCTTTGCAACAGCACCGTCTTGACTCATTTTATATTTGCTGCTTGCTTTGAGCACCTCCTGCCCTTTCTTCCACTCCACCGCAGCAGGTTTAGTCAGCTCACAGTGCAGGGCAGCTGTCCCACTTTCTATAGCTTCTAGGTCCTTCAGGTCTTTTTTGAATTCTGGAGGTAGTGCTGAAGAGTAAAAGAATTACCAGAGAGAGTGAATATTCCTAAAAAAAGCAGCTAGATGAGGTCCTGGGGGAGAGGTTGCACGGCGCACTACTGAGCCCTGATCCATGTCAGTGGAATGCAATGGGAAAATCTCCCTTGACTTCCCTCAACTCTGCATCAGGGCAAGGAAAGTGAGAAGGACCAACACAGCTGGGGAGGACAAACACCAACAGCCAGCTCTTTTCCCAATTCTAACAGAAGGAGGAAGAACATGAGCAAACTCCAAAGGAACACAACAGCCCAAGCAAACAGCAAGGGAATGGGAACAGACCATAGCAATAGACTTGTGCAGATCTAAGGTTTGGAGGACCTTAGTCCCAAGGATTACTTTACCATGCACTGTTAGGGCAGCTGTGGTGGTCTTGTCTCCGCACACACAGGTATAATCTCCAGTATCATTCAAGTCTAAATCGTGAACTACCAGCTCCACAACAGAGCCTTCCTGTCTCATGCTGTACTTGTTGTCCGAGGTGAGGACATGATGGCCCTTCTTCCACTGAACATGGGCAGATGCCTTGCTGAGCTCACAGTGCAAAGTGGCCGTTCCACCTTCTGTTGCTTCCTTGCTGGTCATTTCTTCTTGGAAAAATGGGGGCACAGCTGAAGGATGCAGGTAAAAAGGATTACAAACTGAGAATATCTCCAGGGATGGATGACAGTAGGAAGTGACAGGGGAAAGTTGTGACAGTTATGGAAAGGTGAGCATCAGCAACAAAGAGAGGAAAGAGAAATGAAACCATCTTAGTGGAGTGGAAATATATACCCTAAATCTTTGGTTTTATGCTGGCTTCCTACTAGCAAAATTGCACTGTCCTCAAAAGGTTTATGCCTACTACTAGTTTCCATGTAAGAAGAACTAAGAATATAATCTCTGATCCCCTTGATTCACACGTGTGTTGATGTCTTCCACAAATTTCATGCCTTTGTACACTATTTTCCTACTTACAGAGCAGCGCTGCTGAGCTCTGAGTGTTGGTACAGCTCCTTACCCATCATCATTCCTTCTTCCTTGAGGTGCCCTTGATAAGTTACAGCCATGGTTCACAGATTCCTCTTGACCCCAGAGAAAATCTCCAGATGCTGAATCCCATCCTGGTTTTGTGTCTCAGAACATATTTTCCCCACTTTTATTTCCTTGAAATAAATTTGGTGACCTTGGCTTATGTACCTCTATTAACTAAGTGGGATAATGGGATATTCCACCTCCTTAACAAGGCTGAATAGCTCAGATCTCAAACTTAACGACTCACTCCATAGCACTTGAACTAAGTTAAAATATCCAGGCTGGAAACCAGGTTTAGCCTCCTTGATTTTGCACACTTCCCACCTCCAGCAGTGTTAAGCTGAAACACCAGTTTGGGTTGCACAGCAGCTGATTTTTGCAACAAAATAAGACCAGAAGGAGGTCACAGAAAGAATTTATTCTTTCTTCCTTAGAAAATCAGACTCCCAGTGCAAACCTATCTTTGTGCATTAGGACAGCAGTTATGGGCAGAAGACCCCATATAAACATAACTCAGCACAGAAGAAATTATAATTAACACAGCCTCATTCTGGATACTGCTTATTATATCATACACTACATTAAAGTGGTAGGCATTGAGAATGCCAGAAAGGAATGTTAAAGAATAAATAGATTTGTGTTTTAGAAAAGAAATGCAGGAAAGGAAAGATATAGTGGGTTTATACGCTAGGAAAGGAATGCCAGAAGGGAAAGGTGAAAGGATATCAGGCTTGTGTTTAAGGACAGGAAGAGACAAAAGGATGGCACAGAAAAATATAGACCGGTATTTTCCAGTATATACAGCCTGCACGTCATCAAAGGGAGGGAATACTATTTCAAATGAATGGAACTTCAGCTAATAAGGTTGAACAAACAGGCACGGAAAATCGAACACCTTCTAGTAGAGAACAGATGTTTCCAGTTGGGAAATAGAAGGTCAAAATAATTTTTACCCTGTACTGTTAGGACAGCTGTAGTCTGGTGCTCTCCGCACACACAGGTGTAGCCTCCTGCATCCTCCTCAGCTATTTCATGAATCACCAGCTCTGCCTTGGTCCCTTCCTGATTCATTTTGTATTTCTCACTTGCTTTGAGAATCCTCTGGTCCTTCCACCACTCCACCGGAGCAGCCTTGGTGAGCTCACAGCACAGGGCGACTTCTTCACCTTCTTCTGCTTCCTTGCTCTTTAGCTCTTCCTTAAAGAGCGGTGGCAGAGCTGAAGGATGCAACACGGACAAATAGTCATCAGAAAACCAGAATTAAAATCCTAATTTATTTTTTTATGTTTGGGATTATTTCCCCTCATGCATCTCTTTCTCAGCCTACTATAAACATGTTTATCTATAGTCAAGTTCAGAAACTCTGAAAGCATCCTTCTTCAGGTGTGACATGGTTTCACGTACCGTAAGGGATCAGTTCCGTGGGTGTCTGTTGTTTTTCATGGTGAAAGAACGATACAGACAGATCCAGATCTTGAGTCAACAGCACTCACAGATAACACTGCTGGATACGGTACTATTTTACCTACACAGCTATGATTTCTTAGAGGCTGGTATTGTTATTTTCTGGTTTGTTTTTGCTAAAAGCTTACAGCCCAACCTACATGAAAGCAGACAGGTTTAAAAATAAAGCTACTTCTAGTTTTAAATTGAAGTTTGGAGGGCCATTACGTATAATAAGAATTTCAGATTCTTACTATTCCCCATTTTGCAAATCATAACCCAATGACAGAACACCTTACAGGAAAACTAATTATTATCATTTACCCAAAAATGTGCCTTGTGCACAACTACTGTAAGTGGGCTCAGAATACAAACTGTGTTCCCCAAATACATCAGAAAAAGTCAATGTCTCAGGAAAGCCCAAGGGAGGGTCAGAAGTTTTTGGAAACAGATGGAGGGGACAGAACTGGGTCTCTTTGACCAAGTAAGTTCCTCTAGAGCTGTGGACTGTTACTCCATTAAAATGGATACTCATTAATGAGAACAGAACATCAGTTAATGAGATTATTAATGTTGCACAAGGATTTATTTCTGGATGGGTTTATTGGGAGCTAGTAGGATAAAGAAGAGTATAACTGCTGATGACCTGTGTTGCTAGTTTTTTTTTTTTTAATACCTAACTGTCAAGGTAGTCTTGATCCCCTGCATCTGTACCCAGAGGTACAGACCCCTGCCTCCTTCAAACCTAGGTTAGAGATAACAAGCTCTGAAATGTTCTTAACTCATTCTGCATGTCTGACTTGCTTAAAGAATCTGGTACCCCCAGGAGCAGCTGTGGCCAAGTCACCCAGCACAGAAACATCTCCTCCTTACTTCCCCTTTGAGCAGTGCTTGGAGAGCAGAGGGCATCACAGACCATACAGGTGTGTTTTGGAGAAAACTGTGGTTGGCTGAAGTGAACCATGGGGACGAGGAGGTGAAAAAGAGCTGGAAAATGTAAATGACCAAGAAGAGGGGACTTAGACAGAAAGAAACATCTCATTTTCTCCCTTTAAAGGGGGTAGACTAATAATGACCCAAAAATTTGCCCTGAGCTAGTCTTTCTCAGTAAGAAATGACCTATACATAGAATGAAGAGAAAGGGAAAAAAACAAGACAAGCTACTGGCCCAGTAGCTGAATTTCAGACCGATGTCTATCTACAGAACTATTTATTAATTTTAATAAGGTCTCTTTACCATGAACTGTCAAGGTTGCTGTTGTCTTCTGGTCACCACAAACACACGTGTAATCTCCAGCATCTTTTACTTCTAGGTCATGAATGACCAGCTCTGCAGCAGTGCCAGGCTGTCTCATGTGATATTTGTCACTTGCTTTGAGCACTTTGGACCCTATTTTCCACTGCACTGGAGCTGCTTTTGTTAATTCACAACGCAGAGAGACTGATGCTCCTTCTAGGACTTCTTCATTCTTCAGTTCTTCCTTGAAAAGCACTGGCAGGGCTGGGAATGGAAAGTCAATAGATAGTGTATTTAAACTAAGACCTCTGCATTTGCAATCAGCATAATGAATTCTCAACTGAAGTTCAAATCCGGCCAAGTCGGGGTCTTTAGTCATTGAGGTTGAGGTTATCACTATGGTGATCTGGAAAAACAAATCCAGCACTGACTTTAAGAAAAGAAATGCTGAGCTGACAGGTCAAAGTACAACAAGCTGGATGGTTTCAAGATGCAACCTAAAGAATTTATCACAGGGCCATCCTCCATGCGGAAAGGACATCTCAGCTGGTCTAACGGGAGCATTTCCTAGTCACTTATTCCCTTAAGCAGACAGCATAGCAGTTTGTCTGCATGGAGAAGCAGTCATGTCCTCAGCTCCCTTCTCAGGAATAATAGACCAAAATTAAACGTCAGAACAAGAAGTTCTCCTTTCCTGAACACAAATTAATACCTAGGAAAAAGCCTAAAGCTGGTAGGTGAAGACTGCATACAGCAACTGGATGTTTCATAGAAACAAAAAATGAAGAGCCATCTGCAAGATGAATTTACCATTCACTGTCAGAGAAGCCATGGTGTGTTGGTCTCCACACACACAGGTGTAATTTCCCGCATCCTGCAGCTCTAGATCACAGATTTCCAGCTCAGCGAGGGCATTATCCTGCCGCATGATATATTTTTCACTTGCCCTGAGTATTTTGTTTCCTTTCTTCCATGAGACAGCTGCAGCCTTGGTCAGCTCGCAGCGCAGAGTGGCTGTTTGGCTTTCCATGGCCTGCAGGTCCTTCAGTTCTTCTTTGAAAAGTGCAGGCAGGGCTGAAGGTCACAAAATGGACAGAGGACGTTAAAAATGACACGTGGCACACATGACGGGAGGGATTGGGTGATACAGAAGCAGAGAACATTTTAAGGCGGAAAGAAATTCCTTTCCTCATAATTCTGGGACGTTGGACAAACCAACAGACAGAAACAGAAAAGCAGCCTGGATGCAATCAGATCGTATAGACAGTTTACAAATTTAAAAAACCAAATTCAACCACAGGTGAACACACAACCAATAGCGATGAGCTGACAGAGAAATACACAATAATACAGATCTAGGTATATCTTTTTTACCATGCACTATCAAGGCAGCTGTTGTCTCCTGTTCTCCACACACACAAGTGTATTCTCCAGCATCTTTCAATTCTACGTCACGGATAAGCAGTTTCATGACCGTGCCCTCCTGTCTCATTTTGTATTTGTCGCTGACTTTGAGCAAACTGCTTCCCTTTCTCCACTCTACTTGAGCAACCTGGGTCAGCTCACAGCGCAGAGTGGCCGCTTCACCTTCTGTTGCCTCCTCGTCCTTCAGGCTTTCCTTGAAGCGTGCAGGCAGCGCTGAGGATGCAATGGACAGAGGGTTAAAATGGAGCAGCAAACACAGCCTCCTGGTGAAGGGTAGAGGTGGGGGAAGGAAAGGTGAGGGCATCGGTGGGGAGCCGTCTTTGGGCCTGATCTCACACCTACTTTACAGATCAAGTCCTAAAACCACTCTGTATATGTAACTGGGGTGAAGGTTTTTCCCTTAAATCACAAAAAGCAAATTAATTCTCATGACTATGACAAGTCAAGCTCAGAGGAACTATGCAGAGATAACAATGAACATGGAGAAAAATGAATGCAAACCATAAGCTCAATAACGAGGACATCTAGATGAAAGTGGTTATTACCGTGTACTGCTAAGGAAGCTGTGGACTGCTTATCCCCACACACGCAGGTATAATCACCAGCATCGCTCTCATTTAGATTATGGATCACCAGTTCTGCGGTGACATCCTTCTGCCTCATTTTGTATTTCTCACTAGGTTTGAGTACTGTGTGTCCTTTCTTCCACTCCACTGAAGCAGCTTTGGTCAGCTCACAGCGCAGAGTGACTACTTCACCCTCCACGGCTTCCTCACTTCTTAACTCTTCTTTGAAGAGAGCAGGAAGGGCTGAGAAACAAAGGAGCAAATATTTTCATGATAAGCAGTTCTTGGCCACCAAAAAAATGAACCTGATGTTTACCAGTATGTATCCATGCCTAGTTATTGACATGAGGATCATCTC
The DNA here is from genome assembly GCF_000687285.1 of Phaethon lepturus. Taxonomy (NCBI): domain Eukaryota; kingdom Metazoa; phylum Chordata; class Aves; order Phaethontiformes; family Phaethontidae; genus Phaethon; species Phaethon lepturus. The sequence continues at coordinate 109,543 of NW_010533873.1, forward strand.
ACAGAAGGAAGATACTAGTTTGTATCATAGACACAAACGGGTCCTATACGGTGGGTAAATTTGCTGATTGGTTTAGAGTTGTATGGAGAATAAACAGCAGGAAGGGAAAACTTCACGTGTGGTCAAAACTGTAATTTTCTCAGTATAATTCAGCATGGGAAATTGATATAGCAGATTACACCATGGTCAGGAAAAAGGCTAAAGAAAAAAACTAAAAGGTTTTACCTATGTGTTAAGAATGCCTACAGACCTAGCCCAAGAGTTAGAATGAGGTTGAAGAGCAGAATCAGAGATACCTCTTGAAAGTACTTGGGTAACAATAAAAAGGAAAAAGAAGGATGATGTCTCCATTGTGGAAGTCTGCTATAAGACCTTCACACTAGGAAGTTCAGGTGCATCCTAACACCCTATCCCTTTTGGAACAACTAGTAGAATCGTTCAGAGCATAAGACTGGATGGTAATGTGGCAGTATGTACTGGGGGAGCAGTAGGATGGGACATCATCTGCTAAGTCTTTGGAATGGGGTGAGAACCACTTTTGGATTTAGAATAGGTATGAAAGAACAGCAGAGGAGGATCTCCAATTCTGGACTCTGACCAGCAAGAAGTAAATATTTGAGAATATGGATGTGGAGGATAATTGGGCAAACATCTATTACGGAGTAGGAGAGCTCATGGATTTTAGCACAAGTAATGATGGAGAAGAGCAAAAGGAATTTCTGTGGGCAACTAGGAAGCAAGCTTCAATAATTCAAGAATTATTACGTATGATCAAGCAGAAACAAATTTAAAGGACAAGGTAGTTTAAGAGAGTGGAAAACTTCTCAAAGAAACAATGTTAAGGGCATAATTAGAGACACTACTTCATTCCAAGGATCATCAGGAATAGCCTGCCTAAATCACAAATTCTTCAATGTTCTGAAACTCAAGAGACCTATAAAATACAGGAGGTTTAAATGAACGTAAAAGAAATACTACAGAATGTAGCGGCAAAACCAAAAAGACCAGGTTCCCTGCATATTTCAAGAAGGTCAAGGGCAGTTCCCCATTCCTGGACTCTGTCACCTCATGGACAAAGTGACAAACATGAAAGAGGGGCTGAAAGATAATCTGCAAAATGATGCTGACATTAAATGTCTCCAGACACAGCTGTATGCTGTATGTTTTTGTATCCGTCAACTGGGTGGTGAGATCACTATTCCAGGAGCTTTTCGTGTCCTCTGCTCACAGTTCAACTTGAGGCTCTTGGATGTACCAGAATATTAACATGCAAATCCCAGGAAATCTGGCCAGCCTGAACTAGAAGAAGCAAAAATAATGCAATCACATTCTGAAGGTAGATTAGAATAAAGAAAAACAACAAGAAAGAAATTGGTCTACCAACTTTCAGGAATGTAAGTTGATGGTAGGTAACATGGGGAGAGCTGAAGTTTTTACTACCTTTTTCTTTAATATTAAAAGTTAATGATAGCTATGAAAGTAATAGGGATTCTGGCTAGGGTAAGGAAAAAAAATGGATTAGAGAACATTTAAATAAACTGAATATTCTCAAAGCACCTTGGTGTGATGAAATTTGTCCTGGAATACTTAAGGTACAGGCTCAATCAATATCAGACATTAGCAGTTACACTGGTGAAATCAAAGAGAATGGGTGATGTTCCACAAACACTGAAAAAATGGAAACCCAGAGGTAGAAAAGATCTCAGACTGAAAAGCACACATTTAGTTCTCACCATGTAAACCAAGAGTCTAAGCTCCCAGGACAGTCAAGAAAGATCCATAAAAAGTCAACAGAGCCAATGGAGCTACCTGCTAATCAAATGTATCTGCTATATGGTGAACTGGGTGTCTCCCATTAACCTTGTTAATTAGGTCTCCATTGACAACAACGGGGATTTAGGAACACTCACCAGTCTTCATCTACAAGCTGAATCCTGTTCACAGTGTTTGTCTTGGAAAGAAGAGATGGGCAGCAGGGAAAGGATCCAAGGAATTATGTCCATTTCAGCTTAGCTTTAATTCTCTGAAAAATATTGTAGCAATGCACTTGGGCTTTTGTCCTCATGAAGAAGTGGACCAGTATAATTTTTCTTGATGTAGGTTAATAAGCTTCACTGATAGAAAGGCACAGTATATGCTGTACACTTTTATTTTAGTAAAGCTCTTACCCTAACTTAGGTATAGGTGGAATCACCAGTTTGAAAACCACAGCCAAAGAATGAATATTCAACTGTGATTTACTCCCAATGAAAGAAAGAGTTGAGCAGAGTCCCTCAGTGCTCTGGAGCCCAGTATTATTTAGCATTTCCTTTAGTGACTTGGACAATGAAACACAGAGCAGTCATTAACTTTGCAGATGATCTCAAGCTGTCAACGGAGAGAAGCTCAAAGTACTTTGTTGAACAAGATTAGGATACAGAAGATCTTGATGAAGCAGTGGTGAAAATATAGGCTACAATTCATCAAGAGCAGGTGCAAAACACTATATTTAGGAACAATCAACGCCACAAATACAAGATGGGGAACAATACACAGCAGATCTGCAGAGAGAGATTTGGGGTTACAAGGGATCATGGAGCAAATGCAAGTAAAAAAACGCAATTCTGATGTGAATAAAGCAAATCATAATAGGGATATATAAAATGGAGTGTCATATGCAAGACACATGAAGTCCTCCCATCCTACTTCAGTCTGGCAAAGAGTGTCATATGCAAGACATGTGAAGTCCTCCCATCCTACTTCAGTCTGGCAAAGCCTCAGGTAGAGCAATGTAGTCTGCTTTTGGCCACTTCTAGAAAGATGGGGATTAACTGAAGATGGTCCAGAAAGCCACAAAGATGAGCTGAAGTCTAGAAAACACGGCCTATGAAGAGCGAAAGGATTAAAGGTGCTTGGTCCAGAAAAGAGCAGACAGGAAGGAGACATAAGTTTTCAAATCTTTCACAGAGAGGAAAATAGCAAATATTTCTCCATTTCTACAGGATATGGGACAAGAAGTAATGACTTAAGCCAGCTTGAAAGCCAGTCTGAAAAAACAGACTTCTATTGAAATTAGGAAGCACTTTCCGGCAGTATTGATGGCTAGGCAGTGGAATGAGTATCCAGGAGAACTGCAAATTCTTCAGCACTGGAGTGAGGCCAGGTAGGCGTGATAGTGACTTGGGCTCAAGGATGGACTAGATGACCTGTAGAGGTCTTTTCTAATTCTATTTTCCGTGGTTAAATTGGAAGTTCAAGACATAAGCCATCCTTGTTTTCTTGGTAAATATTAAGATGAAAAAGTCTGGGTGGCAAAAAGAAATCAACTCATTGACCTACTGAATTTCCAGCTGAGAAAGACGGGTGAAACTATTTTCTACTGTCTTATGTTAACAGTGGAAATAAAGTTTCTTCCAAATTTGCAGATGAATTGTACTGAGGACTGTGACGTACTCTCACACTATAATGCTGAGTATCCTGCAAGACCAGAATGCAAATCTACATGATCAGGTCAGAGTTATATCAAAAAGATGTATTGAATCAAATTTTGTTTGCAGTATTTAAAATTATCTGGAAAATCCTAATGTAACTTGAAACCCAACATTACTCTTTTTAGGAAGTGTCAATGTTCCTGCTGCTCCATCTCTCTAGGCTGAAGTCAAAAGTAAGTAAAACAACAAAAAATGCAAGCGCATGGAATCCTTCGGTCTTCAGTGTGGTGCAAAGCAGTATAGGCGCGCACCAACAAGAGCAAGGAGAGTGACATAGGGAAAATGTTAGTATAATCAATGGAACTACAATTCCAGTTTGAATTAGATAAAAATCACAATAAAATCAAGAAACTCTGTTACCGACAGAATTAATGATGGCATGATTAGAGAAGGAACTCATGGCATGTCAGTACTGAGGCTTCCAGAGGGAACAGGGGAAACATCACACAAAAATTTCTCATTTCTGTTTTCTTTACCATGCACTGTCAGTGCTGCAGTAGTCTTCTCATCTCCACACACACAGGTATACTCCCCAGCATCCTTGACTTCTAAAGCATGGATCAGTAGTTGTGCTGCAGTACCTTCCTGTCTCATAGTATATTTTTCACTCGATTTGAGCACTTTGTGTTTCTTTTTCCACTCCACAGAAGCAGCCCTAGATAGCTCACATTGTAGCGTGGCTGTTCCACCTTCTGTGGCTTCTTCATTCCTCATCTCTTTCGTGAAGCGTGGAGGCAAGGCTGAGGAGTTCAAAATGAGCAGAATGTATGACCACGGCAGCTATTCAAGTAACAATTCGTCTGTGGTCTGTCAACCACATGTGATAAGCAAAGCCCTCCCTAATCAAGTAGGATTGATAACCACTCTGAGAACTGTAAAGCAGTGACTTTGAAAAGATGGAAAACACCTTATTCATAAGTCAGAGCTACTTTTATGGCATGGTCTAAATGGAGAACCACAGCAGTCTCAACTTCTTCAGGCTCTGCAAGACTGAGCCCTACCTTACTTTGGGTATTGCCTACCACAATGGAAAATAAAGCCTAACTAGTGTCTAAGTTCTATCACAATGCAAATCATTACTGAAAAAGTTCATAAGTGAAACTATATTTGAGGCATCAATCTCACTTTTCCATGAGATTTCTCCACAGGTGGTGGTCTAGCAGAACTTGACCAGCAAATTATTCTGAAACACTGAAAACTGTATCAAAAATATCCCATCTCCAAATTGTAATATTCTCAACTTTTGGATTGTAACATCTTTACAACTAGCATCACAATAATATGATTTTCCTTTTTTAGCAACTACTACTGAACATGAGTATCAAAGAGATGAGTTAGTACCAAGATGAATATCTGAAAATTCTGCAGGGAACACCTGATCTGTGCCTGATACTGACCGGTGCATTCAGGCATTTATGCCCATGTCCAACCACATGTTGCTAAATTCATCAGAAACGGGGCTGCAATTTCAAAGCTGATACTACTATGCTCTTAAAAAACCAGCTGGTTGAAAATAATCCACTTAATTTGCTATATTGGTTTTTTTTGTGGGTTTTGGGTTTGTTTTTTTTTACCATTCACTTTTAAGGCAGCAGTGGTTCTCTGATCTCCGTAACAGCATGTGTAATCTCCAGCATCTGCCAGATCCAAATCACGGATCACCAGCTCAGCAACTGTGCCCTCGCATCTCATAGCGAACTTGTCTCTTGACTCCAGGGCTCTGTCTCCTTTCCTCCATTCCACGGCAGCCGCGGGCTTGTTCAGTTCGCAGCAGAAAGTGGCCGTGCCATTTTCTGTGGCTTCCACGTTCTTCAACTCTTTTTTGAAATGCGGAGGAAGGGCTGAAGATCACAGGTGAAGAAAGAGCACTTTAAAACTGAGGAAATACTGTGTCTTGACTCCTCCACAGGATCAAAACCCTTTAACCTCTAAAAGTTTTGGACTATGCAGTACCTGAGAGGCAAATGGGACATCCCTGCTTTATGCTTTGCAACTCACCGCAGTCAGCATGTCACAACTGATTTGGAAACCAGTGTTGTAAAACTATAATTCCAGTACTGGAAGGTATATTTTAAAGGCATTTTAAGATATAACAACAGAAATCTGATCCCAAGATGTCAAGGAACTATGCACAGCTCTGTCTTAAGATCAGATGAACAATTAAAACAAACACTCTGTTATTTAAAATTCCAGGCTGCAATGTATGATTCTCGCCTGCCTTTCTCAGCTGTTATCATAACAGAGCACCTTTTGATTCCGTTCACGAAAAACAAGTGAAATCTCAGTGATATGCCTAGAGAAATTAATTAATGGAAATACTGAAAGTGCTATTTATAACTTCACCAAGGTCTTCATTACCTGCTTCCAGATCCATTAACATGAAAGAACAAGGACTAAGAAAAGACTGTATGGTGCTATTTCTTAGTCCTAAGAGAAGGGCTTTCAGTAAAAGATGTTCCCAGTGGTTGACAGAGTTGTCATAACAATTTAAAACAATAGATGGGACCGAGACCAGTTTGTGATCCTGCATGAGATCACAGATGACAAAGCAGAAAACCCCTGTTAAACTTATGTCTTTTACCATGCACTGTCAGGGATGCAGTAGTCGTCTTGTCTCCGCACACACATGCGTAATCTCCTGCATCTTGTTCCTCCAGGCTATGGATTGTCAGCTCAGCAACTGTGTCCTTCAGTCTCATTTTGTACTTTTCGCTAGGCTTGAGCACCTTTTGCCCCTTCCTCCACTCCACAGGAGTGGCTTTAGTTAGCTCACACTGCAGAACAGCCGTCCCGTTTTCTGTGGCTTCCATATTGACAAGTTCTTTTTTGAACAGTGCAGGCAAAGCTATGGGATGTAATATAAACAGAGAGGACATCAAAAACATTAACCAGACCTTGAGGAACATAAGACTAGGTCCTGAGGCCAGTCCTTCACTATTACAGGAAAATATATCATATGCTCTTGAAAACTGCATCTATTAGAAAACTGCAGGATCTCACAGGGGTAATTGCCACCATGACCTGCCTCTAATGCTGACTTTTGTAGCGTGCTCATCATTTCCCAGCTGATTCCAGTAGTCCTCTCTCCCTGTTTCAGTCTGAATTAATCTACCTTGAATATTAACAACCTGACTTTTGATTGAAAGTCATTGCCCCAGGTGACAGCACTGCTAGCTGGAGATCTCTACCTTTCCTGATACCATAATTTATCTTTCTTGTTCAGAAAAAAAATTAGTAATAAAACTTCAAGTGCACCTTTAAGGCATAATGTCCAAGGACATAATGTCTCTAATAGCAGGAATACTGATTTTTTTCTAGCAGCATTCAGCAAGTTGCCTTGTGATGTGCCACCAAAGTAAAAAGGAAGCAACTTGCAGAGGGAAGAAAGTGCCAGCTCAGAGGAGGAGAGTAAGCTCCAGCTGGGAGAAAGAAGAGGAAGTAAAAGCGTGCAGAAAATCTGAGAGAAGAGACTTTTGCCTCCACAGTTTTACCCCTGTCCTTAGAAGCATCTTATCCTTAAGACATATCTCAAATAAATACTATTCTTTCATCTATTGGAATTATACATGAACAGTCTCTGGTGGAGGGGCAACCAAAGCTTCTCGCTATTCACCGTGGCAGAGATGGGAGCAAAACCCCTCTCACTTCTCCCTAAATCAGGACCTGCAGAATAATGGTTTGGGGTTTTCTTTTTAGAAAGTACTATTTCCTCAGCAGAGTATATCGCAGTCCCACAAAGGAGGACAGTCGTTCATTCCTGAATGGGAGAACCTCTCACTAACTGAGCTCAGTGTTTTTAAATATCATTCCTGCACGTTAAGCACTGAAATCTCTGACATTGGTGGGATGCAAGGAAAAAACCTCTGAGAAGAAGCTTGCCTTTGTGACTGCTCACTTTTGGCCTTACATACAGGTGCCTTTTTCACTTTTAAGAAGTGAAGACTAAGATTGGAAACTCTCACAGCTCTTCTTTACTTTGCTATAAAGCCACCAGTTTCAAACTGACAGAGAGTGGGGTGAAACACAGCCAGCAGAGCAAGAAAATGCTGCAGAATCGACACATCAAAGGAGGTGGGAAAGAGACCTCTCAGAGGAAAGGGAGCTCCCTGAGATGCAGCTATCATAACGGAGAATGGCTTTTTACCATGGACTGTCAAGACAGCTGAGGTCTTCTGGTCTCCACACACGCAGGTATATTCTCCTGTATCGTCTACCTCCAGATCTCGGATCAGCAGCTCTGCAGCGGTATCTTCTTGTCTCATCCTATACTTATCACTTGGTTTGAGTGTCTTGTCCCCTTTTCTCCACTCCACCGGGACACCGACCTTGCTCAGCTCACAGTGCAGAGTGGCTGTTGCACCATCTGTGGCCTCTCTGTTCTTCAATCCTTCTTTGAAAAATGCAGGCAAAGCTGAAGGACAACAATACGAGCAGCGAGATGTAATGCTCCAAAGAGTTAAAATTAAACACTGATGTTTAATTGTCCTTTTCCCTCTTATCTTGACCTGATTTATCAATACAAGAACATAGATTGTCAATAATCTTCATGAGTCAGTATGAGGAAAAAATGCCATCACCGGGAAAAGATTCAATGCTTGCACTAATCTGTAGAGATATTTTACATGCACTCAGAGTCAAAAATCAATACAGACAAAAGAAGAAAACCCAATTTTTTTCCTGGGAAATTTCAAGCAAAAAGAATAAATATTAATTTGAAATTTCTGAAAAAAAATTGTTTTTCTTAGATAATGTTTTAAATCATAATGGGAGGATGTTTGCTATGTTTTCACATTCTTAAGCAAATGAAAAGACGTTGTCCTTTAAAAAAATGAAACACGGGAGTTTCATTCTAAGCATCAGTTTGAAATGAAATCATTCATTTCAATACATGGTGGGAAAACAAGCATTTTCACCTGAACTGACATATCCTTTCAAACATGTCAGTTGCAGTTAAAATCAAAGTTTTCCCTGGGAACGGTTGTCCATTAGAAGGTTTGGGCTTGCTTTGCACAGGAGAGCAACTGAATGCCATGACAACTGGCTGGTACGTATAAAAGCATCTCTTTGTCCCAGGAATGGAGGATTAATACGATTCTAGAATAAGATTCCAGGGAATAACCTAACCTTTGGGAATTTTATGAAACCTTAAAGTCCTTAAGTCATAGTCCCTTTGAAGGCAACCCATTTTACTTGGCCTGAACACAACGGGGAGACTAATAAAGGAACTTTCAAGGGAAAACCCAAAATGATGGACCCTAATTAAAACAGCAGCAGCAATCTGGGTTGCTTATCTGTTTCTCTGAGCGTGCAGACTGATGCCCCTCTCGTGCCGTGCACCCTGGCCGCACAGATGCCAACAGGAGCACTTCCTTGGCACCAGTGAGCCGTGGACAAGGGCCTGGCAGAAGGAGGGAGATGGTAGGGCAACCAGTCATCTGTCCAACGGAACAGAGAAAACAAGATAGTTACTTTTAGCACGTGTCTTGTTTTGTTAGTTTTACCATGTACTGTTAAAATTGCCATAGTCTGCTGGTCTCCGCACACACAGGAATAATTTCCAGCATCCGTCGTGTCTAGATTTTGGATTATAAGCTCAGCAATGACACCTTCTCGCTTCATTTTATACTTGTCACTTGATTTGAGGGTCTTGAATCCCTTCTTCCACTCCACATTAGCAGCAGCCTTGTTCAGCTCACAGTGCAGGGAGACACTTTTACCTTCTGTGGCTTCTTCATCTGTCAGTTCTTTGGTGAAAAGAGCAGGCAGGACTGCAGAGTAAATGCAATATGGACACGGCATCAAAGCCTGACCCACGATCTACTCACTCTCTTCACTTATCTCCCTGAACCTGCATGTCACTGAAGCCAGAAGACCTTCTTCACGCTCCAGGATTATCTTCCAGTCTCTAACATTTCAAAAGAGATTTCAGTCTGATTTTTAATTTTTTTCTCCTCACACTTTAAAACTTGCTTTAAAAGCAAGTCAGTCAAGCTGCAAACTTAGTTGACAAGTCATCTATCCTTTATGTTATAAACCGTAAAACCAAAGGGGGAAAATTAGAGGCTGTATTTCAATATGAGACCCAAAGCATTTTGTTTCCTTTCAGAAAAACAGCAGTTCTACAGAAGTGTCTGATTCATGGCACTGTCTGTATTTTTATAAATACAGCCCCTTAAAACAGAGCAGTTACAAACATGCTGTCAGCTTTCTGCAGAGATAAAGTATATGCTTTGGAAGAGTTAAGCCAAAATTGGTAAAAAACAGCTGGGAATAGCCGGAGAATAAAAAGGCAATTTTTCATTAAGATAGTCCTTGAGTAGCAACATACAGTGTAAGTTACAAAAAGGAAATACTGTTCCCACTTTTAGGTCAATCCCTGTAGGAAAACTTCTAAACAAGCAGCTATACTGGGCTGGGAGTTGGCTCCTCCAACTCCCTAGGAGGTTGCGTTGAGTTGGGGACCCGTACTCCACTTGTCATTTAAACATAGCACCTAGGAAGACAAATAGCACATCAAGAGGGCATCGGGTGAAAGGAGAGAGAGAGAAGGAAAACAGGATAGAAAAATTGATCAGCGGGGGGAGGACAGAAAGTGTACTGGGACTGGATGAAACAGGAGAAAAAGGAGGAGAGAGTTTGGAATTATACAGGTTTGCTTGGGGCATGTGCTGAGAATTTCTTTTTACCATTTACTGTCAAAGTAGCCGTAGTCTGTTGGTCTCCACACACACAGCTGTAATCACCAGCGTCTGCCAAATCCAAATCCTGGATCATCAGCTCCGCGAAGGGACCTTCCTGCTCTATTTTGTATTTTTCACTCGGTCTGAGGACCATATGCCCCTTTCTCCACTCGACCAGGGCCGATTTGCTGAGTTTACAGTGCAACGTGACTGCCTCCCCCTCTGTAGCTTCCTTGTTCAACATTTCTTCTTGGAAGAGGACAGGCAAGGCTGAAGGATGCAATACCAACAGAGAAGGAATCAGCACTAGATCGAAATGAACCGGACTCTGCTGTGGGTCCCTGGGCCGCAGTGTATACGTTTAAACAAAAATGTACTATTTCTAGGTGGACACAGTTGAAAGGGGGATAAAACCTCCTACAGTTGAGAGAAATGAATTACAGAAAACAATATACAACATAGCTGTGCTGTCTCAAAGAAAAAAAAAGGGAGTATTCTCTAATAGGGTGACCCTTTGGCAGCACAGAGCCGAGAACATGAAACCTCTAAGAAATCACCAAGCTTTGGATGACCAGCAAATGCTGTCAAACATGTTAAGTTTGGGGCTTAATGAGAAACACGGGTAGAACATGGGTTACCATTCACTCTCAAAGCAGCTGTTGTCTTCTGGTCTCCACACACGCAGGTATAGCTCCCAGCATCCGTCAAGTCTAGGTCTTGGATTATCAGCTCAGCAAAACGCCCTTCCCGTCTCATTTTGTATTTGTCATTTGGCATCAGCACCTTCCCGTCCTTCCTCCACTCGACCGAGCCCGCTGCCCGGCTCAGCTCGCACTGCAGCGTGGCCGTCCCGCTCTCGGTGGCTTCCTCGTTCTTCAGCTCTTTTTTGAAACGGATTGGCAGGGCTGGGAGATGCAGAATGAAAAGGGATTGCAACCCAAGGCCCTGCCCAGATCTCTGGTCAGAGGCTGAATCGTGATTTATCATATGACTACCTAAGCTTTATGCTAACACCCTTATCCTTAAACACATCCTGCTTTTTTTTGTGGCTGGTAAAAAAAAAAAAAAATAAATCTCTAGTAAATCGTTCTGTGGGAATCAAAGTACGCATGATCTTGATTGGGATCATGCATACAAATGACAAACTCATCCTCATCATTAAAGGTGATGGAACCCTCCTTAACAGAAATTCCCAAGGAATCTTATGTTTCCGTAATAATTCAGGAAAACATACATGCATGTCAGCAACCTTCACTTGAGGGAAGGTGAGAAGACAAGACAACACACACAGCACATTGGGCATAATAAAAGCTGATCACGGGTGGAGACTGGGGAAAGGAGTGACGTGGCAACATGGAAAAGTGGAATGATGAAAAAAGTAGAATCAGGACGTAAAGGTAGGTGTTGTGAGGGAATATACAGAAAGGAGGAGGGAAGAGATGGACAAAAGCGTTCCAGAGTTTCACTGGATATTTCTGACTTTTTACCATTCACTGATAAGGCTGCTGTGGTTTTTTGGTTCCCCACTACACATGTATAGTCTCCAGCATCTTTTGGGTCCAGATCGTGGATCAGCAGCTCAGCCACCCTGCCCTCCTGCCTCATCCGGTACTTGTTACTCGGCCGGAGGAGAGCGTGCCCCTTCCTCCACTCCACGGGGGCCTCTCTGCTCAGCTGGCATCGCAGGGTGGCCGTCCCTCCTTCCACCGCTTCCACGCTCTTCAGCTCTTCTTCGATGAGCGCAGAGATGGCTGGGGAATGAAGCGTTCTCATTTTACTTTAGGAGCATCGTTGCCAACTGGTGACCTCATAGAGGACTTAAAAGCAAAACAAATTCTCTTGGCGCAGCTAATAAGCTCTGATCTACCTGCACCTCCAGGACTCTACTTGCATTTACAATAGCATGCCATGAGTTTGGGGGGAAATAAAAACAAAACAATTATTTCCCAATAATTAGAATATCAAGGTAATTACCCTTCTGCTGCCCAAATGCCGATGGTCACAGACGCGTGAAAAACTTACTGAGAAAGTACAGAAGAGAATTGCATAGTCTTTAACAAATTGTGTAGCTGAGGCCCTTCTCGCCTTCCAGCTTAAAGCTCAGACAAGCACCTCTGTCCAGAGCAGAAAGCAGCACCGTTACTTCAGCGGCAAGGAAAGATACCTTATTATCGGGTATATTTGTTTGCTATGTTTTAGCACGAAGTTATTGTCCTAGAAAACAGAGAACATAATGGACCCAGCCAGAGCTGCCTTTTGTTTGTACTGATCCCTTTTTGTTCCAGCATGCTCACTATAAATGTGCAGGAGCTAGCAGGGCCATGGCAAGAACAACAACAAATGGTCACAAGCAGGTGTCTTATTCCTACCATGGACTTTGACTTGGGCCGTGGTCTGCTGGTCTCCAGTGTCACAGGTGTATCTTCCCGCATCTTCTGGCTCTGCATTATGAATCACCAGCTCTGCCACTGTCCCCTTCTGCTTCATTTCATATTTGGCACTTGCCTGGAGCGTGGCTTCTCCCTTCTTCCACACCACGGTGGCATCAGCTTTTGTGAGTTCGCAGCGCAAGGAGACAGATTTCCCCTCTTCCATTTCTGTGTTCTCCAGGGCTTGTTTAAAAAGGACAGGCACAGCTAGAACACAGAACCAGGGATTAGGACATGCCTTCTTGACCTGCTGTACAAGTGCCCCATGATAGCTGTCACCTTTTAAAACCAGTCCTAGACCCTCCTTTGGCTGTGCAGCACCAAAATGATTCAGCCTGGGAGCAGGAAGAAATCTCTCCCCCAGATGTTGTCATCTCACTGTGGATTCCTAGCAGTATGGAGGAAGTTTCTCTCATCTTTAATAAGGAGCCCATCAGAGCCCTCTGGGCATCCTCACCAATGAGTTCCCTGCTGCTGCAGGGCTCCGAGGCACTTTTCATGCCCTCTCTCTCCCCTTCTCTCTGCTCCAGCACATATTACTTTCGCTATACCATTAAAGGTACTGTGTTGGTTTAAGGGCACTGGGGAGGAGTGCAGACGCCATCTGAGAGCCTTTAAAAAGGATGCTTTGGGGACTTTGGGGGTCTAAACATTCATCAGTTGGCCACCTGCAATTTGCCAGGGACTGGACTTATGTTGCCATGTTCTTGTGCTCCAGTGCTCCTGGTCTGCCCCTCACTCCAGTCTCAATCACAGCCATGTAAAATAGCTGATAGGTCAGAACTATGGCATGTAGGGTATAGAAAATGAACCATGGCACGTTGGGTATAGGAAATGAACCCTCTGCACTTACTTATTTTCTGCTCAGCGGGAAGTTACGGATTTAAAGTCCCAGACGCACAACATGAGAGCGCAGGAGTGAAATACGCACAGGTGCTTACGAGTATGCAACTTCCCCGTTAAACGTGGTGTATGAGTTTGTAGATGGCACTGCCACAAAGTGCTGTGTGTTATGTTTAATAGAAGCTCTATTATGCAATGCATTAAGAAAGCGTGGCAACGTACATAACTCTGCCTACCATTTACTTTCACCCGAGCAGTGGTCTTCATTTCCCCAGTGCTGCAGGTATAGTCCCCAGAGTCTATCGATTTGACATCCTGAATAATGAGCTCTGCCACAGTACCATGCTGCCTGAATTCGTACTTCTCACTGGCATAGAGAACAGTGTCTCCTTTCATCCATTTCACTGGGGCATCAGGTTTGCTGAGCTCACAGGTCAGCTTGACTTGTTTTCCTTCTTTAGCTTCTTCATTTTGGAGCTCTTGCTTGAAAAGAACCGGTATTTCTGAAAAAGAAAATTGCAAATGTTTAAGGAAACTCATGAGATTGGAAATCACTTTTCCCTTTTTCTTTCAGACTTCGTTATTCAGATAGAAAATCACAGGAATGGAAAAGCACTAGCAAGCAGTAAACGGATTCTGACAACTCACATCTGGCTGCCAGCACTCCATAGCAGCAAAAAAAAATATGTAAGACCATATGCTTATTTTCCTGTTAACCACTATGTGTACTGCTGAAGACGTTGATATTATTACTGTTGTCATTATTAACATTAGTGGCAGATGCTGCACTGCTATAAATGACACAAACAGTGTGTTGCAGTGTTGCAGATGGGTGGTCAGAGCTGGACCACTGGCACAAAAAACGTAAAGCTTTACTGAGGTCAACTCCCACGTAACACAGAAGACACAAAGAAATGGCAAAGCACTTTCTGCCATTACCAGCAGTATGGATTTCTCATTATAAAAAAAATCCACAACGTATTTTTATCAGACATAAATACAGACTTAAAAACAACACGGAGCAAACACAGAGAGGAAAGCAGAGCTGTACATGAAAGGCTCCCTGTGGAGCTTCCTATGCAGGCTCTGTCACAGCCTGGGATTCAAGGCTTTAAGGTGAGCCAGTGTAGAGAAGGCACTTACTGGGAAAAAAAACACTCAGGTGAAGTGTTTTCACCTCAGATCACAAAAAAACCCAAAACAATTTCTTCCTGGCATCTGCTGTCTTACAAATGTGCAAGTCAGCTACTGATTCATGATGCAGTTGTCTCGTGGCTGTTGATAAGCTACAGCCTATTCTTCTGTTCCCCTTTTACCTCTAGTTTGGGACGCTCAGTGTCACATGGCTATCGACTTTTTTTTTTTTTTTTTGCTATTTTTGCATTCTACTGTTCTGATGTGATAAAGGAAAGCTACAACAGTGCAATTTGTTGTAGGCATCCTTATGACTTGACTCTTCACGTCTACTGGTGATCTGAGTCTATGTGTTTAAATCCTACACCTACCCACACCCTTCTTTGTGAAGGGAAAAATGGAGCTGTTGTTTAACACTCATTGTGAGTGCTTTTTTTTCTAACAGAAAAAAATCCTCTTCATCATGGGTGAGATCCAGGTCCTACTAAAGTCAACATAGACCTTTCTTTTTTGTGTAACAGGTAGTGGGAAAACATCTTAGTACTAGTGAAAGACGTAGCAAATCTGAACCATTAACCATCACATTTCTTTTTCATTACATCATCAAGGTTTTCTCTTGCCCTGCACAGCAGATCTCAGCCTAAGCTGGCTTGTTTCTTTGCGCTCTAGATAAATACTGTGAGCATCTTGCCTTTCCACTTCGTGCTCTGAGGTTCAGGTTAACTATTCCAGCGACCCAAATGCTTTTTGTTCGCACTGACTTCTCTAATCCAGGCGCAGCTTCCGACCTGCCCTCCCTAAGGGCGTTAAGAAGAGCTGTGTGCAGGATATCCACTGGTCAAGCTAAACCCAGCCTGTGCCATAGCAACCTCCCTGTACCTGCTCAAGCCTGCCCGTGTGAGTGAGCGATTTTGCTCATGGAAACTGAGCTCCTCCTCATCCTCGGGCTGGGGCAGTGACTCAGGACAGGCGGGAGCGATTATAACGTGGGTAGCAGATGAGCCCGGTTCTGGCACGGCTCAGACCCAACGCTTACCTAACATACTTGGTGCTTATCCAGTGTGCTCAGGGAAGTACGCTAATGTCTCATGTGTCTAAGAAGAGAACTTTTGCTTCAGCTCAGACAACAACCCTCTAGATAGCACCTCCTCCCTGATCACACTCTTTGGGTGCATCACTGTCAGTAAATTTGGCTGCCTAAAGCAATTACCCAGACAAATATGCGTGTGTGAGCTCCTTCCTTGGACAGTGCCATCAGTGGAGACAGCTTCAGAAGGTGATTCATCCTTTCTCTGGATTATCTCTTAGATCTCCTACAGAGACACCCACTTTCCTCTGCTGACCCATTGCACTCTGCTCTAGAGAACTCAGGCACTTAACTTTCACAGAGCTAAAACTGGGTAAAATGCAGGATTTTCCTATTTCACATTCTGTCTCCTCTCTGGGTGCTGTCCCGCATGACTTGATGAGAACCTCTCCTGCACTGCGCTGCAAATTCATGAGGTTCCTTTTCAGTATAGTTTCCCATTTTTATAATTTTAATTTATTACTCTGACCTCATTGTTAGGTGACAAGTTAGGACCCAAACGATCATTCCAAATGTTCTTACCCTTGACAGTAATAACCGCACTACTTTTAGCTGCTCCAGCCTCACACTCATATCTGCCACTGTCTCCTTCTTCTGCCCTGTGAATGACAAGCTTGGCTTCAAATCCCGACCGGCTGATGTTATACTTGGAAGAATTCCTAAGGCTCTTCCCGTCTTTGCACCACTTTACAGGGCTGTCTGATTTGGAGGTTTCACAGTGAAGGATCACATCCTCTCCCTCAGTGACTTCAGTATCAACCAGCTCCTTTGTGAAGATGCAGGGCTTCTCTAGAATCACATAAAAACCGTCTGAGATTTTTCAGAAAAGGTGCGGATTTTCAGATCACAAGTAATCTGTGAGATTTACATCCAGGATTACTTGTATCAAAATTACAGGTCAAGGTTATTAACAAATAATTTGGTGTTCATGGCTAAAAAGCCCTCAGGAAGGCAACCAGTCATGCCATAAATGTTGTTTTGTAAATATCTAATGCATCAGGGAGAAACCGAGAAGACAATATCCCCATTGAAGAACATAAATAAGATATCTCCCACATCTCGCTAAATACGAACAAGATGGAGACATGATATTCCTAAACCCTTTTCCATGTGAGCTGATTAGTTTGAGCCTTCTAACTGAATGTTGAAAAGTTAATTCTGCATGAAGTGAGGGGCAATACAGGTTTCTCAAAGACAAACATCTAGAGCAGGTCTCATCTCATCAAGTATGAGTCCTCTAAAAACCAAACATATAGCCCAGATTGGTCATGCAGGGTATTTCCATAGCCGCTGGAAGATGACAGACCCTCCAGAGACCAGATATTCCCTTCCACAATAGGTCATTAGGACAGAGAGGATGAACTGCTCTCTGGAAGTACTTATCTTTCTACACAGCTTATAAAAGTAGCCTAAGCTAGATACCAATAGCAAAATTGGCCAAGGTAGGTCTTACCCCCCCTAGCTTAATACTTTTTTATTCATAAAAATCCAATCAATCTGGAGACCAAAACCTGGTTTTGGTACTATAGCATCACATATTAGTGTTACCAGAAGGACTTAGCCTTTTGCAAACAAAACCTTTCATTTGCCTTCAGAAAAAATCTGTTTGAATTTCTGTAGCATGGCAAAATTCGGGCACATTTAGAAAAAAAGTTCTTTGCAAGAAAAATGGTGATTCTGAAAAGAATGAGAATATGGTCTGACACAGTGGAGACTGTGTGTTTTACATCTCTGGACAATGAGAAATATTTATGTTTCTAGTAAGAAAACCCCTCTCTAATCCTGCAATCTTGCGCTGTCTGGCATGGGTTTTATTCCCTCTCTATAGCAGTAGACTAACTGCAGTTTTTAACTCCGTTTAACTTTTCCAGAGAAAGCAATTAATTTTCAACAATGAATAGCAGAGAACACGTGTAATGTTGCCTTTCAAACAATGAAAACTAAATTAAAAACTTACTGGTTGCACTTTTTTTTTTCCTTGAACTAATTGTTTTCTCCTCATTTATCATCACCCTACCACTCTGCTCAAAGGAAACGGGACAAGGCATCCCATGTACCATCACTACAGTATAACATTCCCATCTAAGGTCAAATAAACACACTGAGAGTTGTCCTGGATTACAAAGTGTTCATTCCCCAGCCCTAGCTTCATTATATATGTGATGCTTTCTTGAATGTATACAGATATACGTATGACAGGGCCAAATTTGTAGCATTGTTGTTCTTTTTTTCATCTGCCCATGTTAACCCGTGCTTATTTCTATGCATTCTTTCCTCTCCTGTGGTTTTTATGGTTGAATTACCTTTAACAACCAAACTGGCAGAAGTTTTCTTATCACCAGCTTCAAATGTAATGACCCCCGAGTCCTTCAGTGAGAGTTTTTTCAACGTTAGCAAGTGATATCCACCAGGATGAGACTGGATCTCATTAAGTTCATTGGTATGGAGTGGGGTTTTATCCAAAAACCACTGCACTTTGCTATAGTCTACAGGAGAGATTCTGCATTTGAACATGGCAGATTCTCCTTCTACCACAGTGACATCTTCCAGGTCTTCTGTTATTAGCACTTTCTGGCCTGAAAGGAACATAGATACATCAATTACTGGAATCTTCAGTTTCTAGCATGAAAATTGATACGGAAAACTGCAAGATTTCCCGTGTGAGTATTTCAAGAAAGAAATGTGTTCATGGTATGGAAGACTGAAGCACAATTCCCCTGTTATTGAACACAAAAACCATTTTACACAGGGAGATAATATATACAGGACTCACACCAATATAGGATGAAGACAACTTCAAAGCACCAGAACACATATAGCAGAACAAGCAGCTAGTACAATGCAAATCTGGTGTTATAAACTTTCTCCTAATGGAACTACCTGGAAAGGCTGAAAGGATGTGGCTCTGACAGCCCCACTGGGCTCTAGACATCACTGAGCAGATGACCCCTCCCATGACAACCCCTCTGTTTTTCTAGAGCAAATATAACTTGCTTTCTATGGGACAGGACCACCCAGACCACACTTTTTTTGAGCTTAGTCCAACCATAAACATGGTGGGAAGTGGAGAGAGTGTCTGACTGCAGCATTAGTAAAAAGAAACAAAACAGCCCTGAAAACCTGTCTGTACAGATATAGATAGATATACACTTATCTCAATAAATAAATGAAATAATATTTATACGGTCACTCTATACAAAGATACACCTGGTGTTGCTCCTACTTACCAAGCCAGTACAGGGAATTTTGACTTTTTTCTTTAACTTTGTGACAGAGAAGTATTTTTTCACTCAGAAAAGTTGCTGTTAGAAACCACACACTGAACTCAGGTAGCTCAGGTCCTGCGGCCATGATGAGGATTAAGCACAATTCTTTGCTCCTTAAGGCTGCTCTGGCAGATGATCAGAGGTGGAGGAGTCTGGCTCGATCCCCTAGTCTTTAATAACTAACTTTAATAATTAACAAGTGGACCCTGCCACTACATCTCCATGTGACTATTCTTGAATCATTCCGCCTATTCTCTTCATGGCTTCAACAATTTCAGCTCGGGGCTCCAGTGGGGGAACTGTGAGGAGCAGTAACAAGCAGACCTCCCTCCTTCCCCTTAAACGCTGCCCTGCTGTTAGCATTGGCCACCACAGCTCATTTACTGCCTGTAGCATCAAATGAAAGCTGCTTGGGTTGTACTCTTCAGCTGGAGGATGTAACTCATCTCTAAGGTTCAGAGGGACATTAAGCACTTAAAGATCAATGGATCACTCATTCACCCATCCCCTCTTAGAAACCACTACTGGAAAAACTCATTAAGAGATACGGAGAAAAGCCTGGAGGCAGAATAATTTTCCCCTAGTCTAATAGCAGGCACCATGAATCATATCCATCCTATGTTCACACAGGAACACCAGCCTCTCCTCACATCAGCATTTTGGGTTTGAAATCATACTCAAAGCACTCCAGGTATAATTGCTTCCAATAGACAAATTGCGCTGCATGTCCAGTTCCATGTTGCTATATTTTTATCCGCGTCCTGCACAGTGTATAGAATCATAGAATGGTTTGGGTTGGAAAGGATCTGCAAAGGTCATCTAGTCCAACCCCCCGCAGTGAGCAGGGACATCTTCAACCACAGCAGGTTGCTCAGAGCCCCGTCCAACTTGACCTGGGGTGTTCCCAGGGATGGGGCATCCACCACCTCTCTGGGCAACCTGGGACAGGGTTTCACCACCCTCATTGTCAAAAATGTCTTCCTTCTATCTAGTGTAAATCTCCCTTCTTTTAGTTCAAAACCGTTACCCCTTGTCCTATCTCAACAGTCCCTGCCAAAAAATCTTTCCCCATCTCTCTTATCATCCCCTCTCAGCCCCAGCAGCTGCAGGAAGGTCTCCCCGGAGCCTTCTCTGCTCCAGGCTGAGCCCCCCCAGCTCTCCCAGCCTGTCCTCCCAGCAGAGCTGTTCCAGCCCTCGGAGCGTTGCTGGGGCCTCCTCTGGCCCCGCTCCAGCAGGTCCGTGTCTCTCCTGTGCCGAGGGCTCCAGAGCTGGACGCGGCACTGCAGGGGGGTCTCCCCAGAGTGCACTAGCTGTGTGCTCCTTATTCCTTTTGCTTCTGGCATATACGTCATGAGTGACACAGAGCCAGAAATCAGCGGTTCTGCTACCCGTACGCTTAGAAGTAGATCTGCCTGTGCATGTAATGTTTCCTGGTGGAGAAACAGGACGTACAATCATACTCCTCTCATGCATACCTTGCACAACGAGCTTGGCTCTGGACTGGGCATCACCGATGTCGCAGGTGTAAGTGTCACTGTCACTTTTCTCCAAGTTATTTATAGTCAGCTGCAGGATTTGTCCTTTCTGCGTCATCTCGTATTTCTTGCTAGCTCTGAGTTCAGCTATGCCTTTCCTCCAGACCACAGAGGGTGCAGCTTTCTCACTCTGGCACATAAAAACTGCAGTTCCATTTTCATCGACTTTTAGATCTGAAAGTTCCTTGACAAAATAATTAGGTTTTTCTGGAAGGAAGAGAGAGAGAGAGAGAGAGAGATTTGCTACCCAAACAAGTCCTGTGCATACAGAGTGGTCTTGAATCCTCTCTGCCCAGACTTGTAGAATCACAGAAAATAGAGGTAGAAAGGATCTGAGAAGATCACCAGGCCCACCTCATGTCACAGGGCATATCAGATAAAATATTTCCAGAAGATACCTGGAAAGTTTAATGCCATTGTAGAGGTGCTGGTGAGACCTTATCTGGCAGACTGAATACCGTTTTGATCACCTGTGTTCAAAAAAGACTAATTCAAACTACCAGTTTTTATTGGCTCATTATGGAGCACATAAGATTCTTCAATACCTACAAGGTGATTTTCAGAGGGTTTTTTTAAAAGCTTTTAATCCATGAATTTTTTTGAAAATTGATCCTGTTTAGGGAGATAGGAGAACAGCTCCCACAGGTTGTAGATATTTACCCCAACTTCTGTACATGCCAGCCCTATGCATCCTTCAACTGACCTTGCACTGTGATCCTGGCTTTCGTTTTAGAGACCTCTGTCTCACAGGTATACTCCCCACTGTCCTTGACCGTGGAGTCATGGATGATCAGAATGGCCCGTGTTCCCTCTTGGTGCAAGTCATATTTCTGGCTTTTTCGGATTGCTTTGCCATCCTTGTACCACCTGATGCTCACGTCAGGTTTCGACAATTCGCAGCTCAGGCTGATGTCCTGCCCCGCTGCTGATGTTTTATCCTCCAGCTGTTTCGTAACCTCAGTAGGTTTTTCTGAAGAAGTCGGGGAGGGGTGGGGAGAAAGGGAACTTTGAATAAAAATCATGATCACTATATGGTTGGGGTTTTTGCAATTCAAATATATGATAAGTTTTCACATTCCCCAACAAATGATTCATGTTACGTTAGGGAAGGGAGAGAAAAAACAGTATTGCTCTTTAGTACATACTAATTGAAGCTATGGGTTCTCAGTCAATATCAATGATTGCTTAGAGGAACTGAGGTCTTGTCCCATTTCAGGGGATGTCATTTTGTCATCACTGAGGTTACTGTAGATGTGCAGTTATGGTGGGATCTATCTCACTAAATACGGACATCTACGCTCTAGAGATATGTGGCAGAGACACTCACGCCAGGGCTGCTCTACAGCCAGCAGTGATCCGCTGAGTACAGGCAACAGGCTTCATGAAACAATTTATTTTGTCCTTAATAGGTCTAACTGGATGATGAACCATGCCTGAAAACTACCTATTTCTCCTCTCCATGGGTTACCCAGGGAGCCTTGGGTGATTGTCTCATATGCACACAGTCTGGGTAGTAATTGACTGTATAATTACACCACCCAGTGTATTCTGCAGCTCTCAAATATCTGTAAGAAGCTTCAGCCTTTCACTTGTTTTTAAGGAAAAATCTCAGTGCTTCAAGGCTCACAGAGAAGCCTGCTATTCAATTAGATCACAAGAGTTTGCCTTCATGGTTTATTGACATACCTTATGAAAAGACACCCAAGAAATCAAACCCCAGAACCTTTCTGATCTCATTACCTTTCACAACCAGAGAAGCCTTGGAAGTTAGACCCCGGGCAGTGAAAATTACTTCCCCAGAATCGTCAGGAATCACGCTTTTGATACTGAGCGTATATTTCCGACCCATGTTAGAGGCTTTAAATCGCCCACCACTTTCCACTTTGCTCCCATTTAGCATCCAGTTGAAGTCATCAATGCTTTCATGAGACAAAATACACTCAAAAATGCAATCATCTCCCTCCTGGATTTCAGTGTTCTTCAGCCGTTTGGTGATGCCGATGTTCAGTTCTGGAAGACAAAAACTAGGTTAATACAAGGATAAAAGTTTTTTATGATTGACATTAGTAGTAACGACATTTTTAGCTCATCAGTCTGACTTGTCTATAGGATTGGCAGGACAGCACTGCATTCCTTGCAGATGTATTTGACATGGGAAGGATTTTTCAGACATTATCCGCTCAGAATCATCACAAAAGCATAGAAAAAATGTTCATGTGAATTCCCTGGCTTTGTTCTGGAAGGACTGCATGGAGAACAGCTTACTCTATGGAGAAAAGTCAAAATTATTAGCTAGAGGGGGGAAAAGCTGTCAAACAGGAAGCCTCTGGGATGTTCTGTGAGGTTTCTCTCCATGCTAATATGAGAAATGGGTTGTTTGTGTTTGGTAACTTGTTACCATCCTACCCCTCCTGGTGTTCTAATCAGACAAATTCAAAATTTTTCTCCTTATCAATATGAGTGTGAAAGCCATGAACACTCCTCCTTCCTTGAAGGACCCACAAGGATGAGAGCACAGGCTGAAGTCCTGGGTTCTTCAATGGGCAATGTTGGCCTACTTTTGTGTTCCCACAATGGAGTCTGAATTAATAGCTGGAAAACATGAAACACAAGCTGCTTGGGGATGTGGGGTTTTTTTTGACGTGTGATTTTCACTGAAACACCAGATACACTTACATCAAAGAGTAACAGGGGTTATTCAGACATCACCGAGTTATGTGAGGTTCATGGAATCATAGAATCATTTAAGTAGGAAAAGACCTTTAAGATGAAGTCCAATTGTAAACCTAGCACTGCCAAGTTCATCACTAAACCATGTCCCTAAGCATCATGTCATTTAAATACCTCCAGGGATGGTGGCTCAACAACTTCCCTGGGCAGCCTGTTCCAATGCTTGACAACCCTTTTGGTGAAGACATTTTTCCTAATATCTAATCTAAACCTCCCCTGGTGCAACTTGAGGCTGTTTCCCCTCCTCCTACCAATACCCACCTTTTTACAACCTCCTTTGTTTACATTGTAGGTTTTGGTT
>NW_010533874.1:0-3116 GCF_000687285.1 Phaethon lepturus
CCTTAGTGATTCTGTGATTCTGTGAAATGGTGCGAAGCATTTTTCTACACTATATTTCTTGGACATGCTAGGTGTTATATTTTAAATATTTGACAGGAACTACAGCCTGCAGTGTATGAACAATTATAATTCCCTAAGTGGTGGTTTGCTGGGAAAGTGTTGTGCAGTTTGCATAATTTTTTCCCATTGTATAGTGATGTAACACTAATGGAATTTCCCCCCATTTTTAAAATATGTTTTCCAATATTCTTTGGACCCAAACTGTTTTGGTTTTAAGCAAATTCCCTTCAACAAAATGAGTGAATTAATTATAAGTTATAGAGCCCTTGATGCATGAGCCATATTGATTTTTTTCAGAAATCATCTAATGGAATTATAATTTTCCTGTCAGGAAATTTTTGTAATAGAAGAAAAAGTCTATAATAGTGCATCCACGAAGTGTATAGAAAAACTGGGATTATTAAGTGAAGCAAGATTTTATCTTATTTTTCTTTTCATGTTGCATTTTTACACTCCCCATATAAGAGAATGAAGCAGACTGCTGTAAGCATGCCAACTCTACTAGTTCCAGAGATATGATAGGTGAGAATTTCAATTCAACTCCAAAGTTTTACACTGAATTAAAGTATCCAAATAATACTACAGAACTATAAAACACTTTGGTGACTTCTGTTCCACCTTTGAACTGTGAATTTTCTGCCATAGCTCTTAGAGACAGAGCCCCTCTATGGAAAGTGGGCAAAATAAAAAATTCTAGAAATGTTTACACCTACCATCATTTCTATCAACGGCTAAAAAAGATGTTTTCACTTTCCTAAGCTGAAGAAATCTGCCTTTTGCTAGCTTGGGAACTTCTTAAAATGAATGACTATTTCTTCATCTCTAGAGAAAGATAATATTGTCTGTTAAGTGAAGATATTCATTGCAGTTGGTTTCCATGGTGCAAGTGAGTTTGGAGAGGGGGATTCTTTGCCAGTCTATGTGTTACTTGGGGCCTTAGTTTTACAGCATCATAGGGATCTCAAATATCAATATTATCCAGCAAACAATTTTAGGATTTGTTCCATCGCTTTATAACATACGCAATCAGATCAAAACTATTACCTTATTTGATAGTGATATTGGCCTTCAAGCAAAAGAAGCCTTGATTGTTTTCTGTAACTCCTCTTATTTAATCTTCATGTAAGAGCTCTGAACTAGGAGAGCAAATCATCTTTGTCCTCTATCACATTCATCTGAACCATTAAAATATCAAGCACCATCTGGTGCTGCTTTGCTCTTCTGTGTCATACAGGAGGTGTTTTCATCCAGCACCTTATGTCACTAGGCACATTGGGGATGACACTAATTGATCAATAGTGGAGCTTGTGTTTAGGTGTCTACCTTGTCAGTACATTGTGCCATGAATGGAAGTTGCTTTATCACAACAAATTAGAACAGTCCAAAGCAAAATAATAATTTGCCCTTGTCATGCATGGATGCTGTTTCATTTAAAGCACATCTAGCAATTGAAGGGTTTCGTACAGAGATGCACAAAGGATCCAGCATTCTCCCTTCTTAGTTTAGAGATACTATTACATAGTTCAATTTTATCTTATCTCCAGTTAAATTCTGATTATGCTTCCTTTGATTAAGAATCTTTTATTTTTCTTCTATTTCTGATGTGATGTACATTTTTTAACATCAGATGATCTAATTATATACATAAGCCAAACTACTTTGAGCCTAGCTGAGTAGAGACAGATGAAAAATCATGTAGACCATCAATTGTCAGGGATTTCCTCTCTGCACGAGACCATAAGATTTCTTTTCATGATCAACCTGAAACTGTGACTTGGTGAAGATAGCACATTAAGATAGACTTGCCTTTATCTCTTCTTGTTTTGCATACTTATTTTTTTTGTGGGAAATCTTACACAGTCTGAGCATGGTTTGGGATTTTGAAAAAGGTAAATCTACCTAATTATATTAATCTGAATTGTGAGCTGAACAGTGGTAACCATGCTTATTCTCGCCATCATATTTTCTTTGGAAAGCACTTCCTTTTTATGTAATAATGGTGTTCCGCCTGAAGAGATGGCTGCTCTGTCATATGCTTTGGCATATTTCCAAGACAACTTCATAGAATCATAGAATCATAGAGTCATAAAGGTTGGAAAAGACCTCTAAGACCATCAAGTCCAACCATCAACCCAACACCATGATGCCCCTTAAACCATGTCCCGAAGTGCCATGTCTACATGTTTTTTGAACTATTCCAGTGATGGTGACTCCACCACTTCCCTGGACAGCCTATTCCAATGCTTGACCACTCTCTCGGTGAAGAAATTTTTTTCTAATGTCCAATCTAAACCTCCCCTGGCACAACTTGAGGCCATTTCCTCTTGTCCTGTTTCTGGTTACTTGGGAGAGAAGAGACCCACTTCACCACAACCTCCTTTCAGATAGTCATACAGAGCGATAAGGTTTCCCATCAGCCTCCTCTTCTCCAGACTAAACAATCCCAGTTCTCTGTGTCCTGATCCAATGTCGGGGGAGGTTTCAATATGATCCCGAGAGTGAGATTAAGACACGAACGAGGTCAAATGCCGTATACCCAAGACAGCTTTATCTTGGATAAACAATCTTTGAGACAAATGTTTTACGATTCAGTCTCTCACACTGAGCCGCTCCTCATAGCACTTTTTCTCCAGACCCCTCTCCAGCTTCGTTGCTCTTCTCTGGACATACTCCAGCACCTCAATGTCCTTCTTGTAGTGAGGGGCCCCCAATTGAACACGGTATTCAAGGTGCGACCTCACCAGTGCAGAGTACATGGTAACAATCCCTTCACTACTCCTGGCCACACTATTTCTGATACAAGCCAGGATGCTGTTGGCCACCTTGGCCACCTGGGCACACTGCTGGCTCGTGTTCAGCCGGCTGTCAACCAGCACCCCCAGGTCCTTTTCCGGTGGGCAGCTCTCCTCCCCAAGCCTGTAGCGTTGCATGGTGGTGTTGTGACCAAAGTGCAGGACCTGGCAAAATGGTTTCCCTGAAAAGAGGAAATTTTCATCTAATCAGCCTTCCCTGTTCTTCTCTGCTGGTTGAAGGAGTTGACGTTCTACAGGAGACCA
>NW_010533874.1:3301-16834 GCF_000687285.1 Phaethon lepturus
CGGAAGTGCAGGACTCTGCACTTGGCCTTATTAAACCTTGTACAGTTGATCTGGGCCCATCAATCCAGTCTGTCCAGATCCCTCTACAGAGCCTTCCTGTCCTTGACCAGATCAACACTCCCCCCCAATTTGGTGTCATCTGCAGACTTACCAAGAGAGCACTCAATCCCCTCATCCAGATAATTGATAAAGAGAATAAACAAGACTGGCCCCAAAAGTGAGCCCTGGGGAACACCGCTTGTGACTGGCTGCCAACTGGGGTTAACTCCACCACAACTCTCTGAGCTCAGCCGGCCAGCCAGTTCTTTACCCAGTGAAGAGTACACCTGTCTAAGCCATGAGCTGCCAGACTAAAATTTTACTTCCCTTGTAAAATATTTGTTTACATCTTTTCAATGCATCAGAAGACTTGAGTACCTTTAGTAAGACTACACAGTGCAATTGCTCAGAAATTCACTATGGTCGTCTTACTAAAGGGATATAACAACTCATTGCATAATGGAGAAGAGGAAAAGGAAAATGGCTCACTCATGTCTCTGCCTACAAAGGAGACAGACGGGAGTTTTACAGCACTGACTTGAACAATATGAAATTAATTATAAGAAGACAGCTCTTCAAACTCTTTCCAATTCTAATGATCCTAGCAGTAAGATAAATAAAGCACAGAAAACTGAGGTGTGAGCCAGGGGAACAGTGGTGGCCTTTCTGTCCTGAGATGCTGAGTCGCCCAGACTCTCAGAGTATATGGGGAACTATAACTGGTAGAGTTGTGAACAATTCACGTTCTTCACATGCATCTTTCCCTTTCATTTAACTGGGTCTCATGTTTTCTCTCACGCTTTTTCTTTCCTGGAAAATGGGAACCTGTGTTAAGTCTGAGAAGGTTCTGTCAGAGTGGTCTGCTGTGACTCTCCCTGTCTTGCAGAGCAGAGCAAAATGTGTGTCCTGCACATCCAGGTATGGTGCAGAGACCCCTGCATGTGTTGCCGAGTGAATTAGCTTGGGAATTGCAGGTGTTACAGTCACATCAGCGTGGGATAGCACCCAGCCTAATCAACTGTGCTAACATGCGCATGCACTAACCCTGCTACTCCCTCTACAGCCAGGGCTAACATCTCTCTCTCTAATTCCTCATGTTGTGGATGCGTAGCTGACTTGAAGAACTCAGGCCTTCATTGTGCCATGTGGACTGAACTAAAGTCTCTCTCCTGATTGATAGTGTCATTTGGAGTCGGCTCTTCCTCAGCTGTGGTCTTGTTGAATTCACTGGCATCTCTCTTTAGAAAGAATTTTGCATTACGTTGTCAAATACAGAGGTATACAAACTGTAACGGAGCTACAGGACAGTTCACTGCATCCTGGAAAGTGTTGACACTGAAAAGACTTTGGAGTCTAGGTTGATAGTAGTATAAGTATTTCTTGTCTTCCTTGATTGTATGAACTGAGAAACAGGACTGTGAAGAGGGAGTTGAAGAACCATCTTGCTGGAGCATAGGCAGGTGCTTAGAACCTGGGCTGCTGCAAATACTTCTGTGGCCACATGGGAGGGCAGTGGTGGCCTTTCTGTCCTGAGATGCTGAGGTGCCCAGAGAGTTTGTGAGGTCTCCATCCACAGAGATATTCGAGATCACTCTAGCTGTCCCTGCATTGGGCAGGGGTTTGGACTAGATGACCTCTGGAAGTCCCTTCCAACCACTATTATTCTATGATGCTACGATAAGCAGCTTGTTCAGTTCCTCTAGGTTATTTGTGTGCAAAAGCTATAATAAGCCTGCCTGCACATTTTGTGTGTTTGATTGATTATTAAGTTTGTGAAATTAACTGTTGGACAAAAAATAAATTGCCTTTTTCTTTGCCAAAGCAATGTTTCTCCAATAAGCCTCTAAAAGCAAACATGAATATTTAATAGACAATTCATTAAATGTAAGTATTTTCTACTTCAAAAATTATTAATGAGCCAAATCTGTACTGGAAAAATATTGGTTTTATATTTTACGCTCGGGATAAATCAAAATGGAATCTGCCTGATAAAATGTAGTTCAATTGTACAATGTATTTTTAACAGCCTGTGATGCCAAAAGTAAAATTTTATACATAAGAGACTTTTCTGGCCCATAGTACAGTCAAAAACATTTGATGATCTCAAATATCACTGTATAAAATATTAACATTTTAAATCTAAGATTGCAGCATATAACTGATGCCTCATGTAAAGAGACTTAATTTCAAATAATGTGTTCATATGTAAAAACACATTATTCTGCTCAGAGGTTTTAGCTATCTGCTTTTTTTAGTCTGCAAATCATTAATGTCACATGTTTATACTATCTTCCAGTCCAGAGGAATTAAAAGATGTATCCTATCTGTTTGTCATATTAAATGCATACAATTTGCTATTTTAATTGTCACAGAAATCTCACCCAGATGGGTCAAACCTGTATTCATTCAATATTTACTAATGGGATTATCAGGAAGTATTTTATCGATGCCTCACATTCCCATCAAGCTCTTCCATTAAGATGGTCATGCTGCAGGTATTTCTAATCCTTTTCTCTAGGAAATGGAGTCCAAGTCAAAGGATATGGTTTCCATGGTAGATTTAGTACATCTAAGTTACCTTACTGAAATCCAGTGAATTCAGATTACATTACTTAGAATTAACTGTAAGATCATCGTTGCACAGTAAACTTGAGCAATGAGATAGTATTTGCATTTTACTTCTACTCAAGTAACCTACCCTGTTCTCTAAGTTGCACGCCCACTCATACATTTTTTGTCTACATGAAAGGACATTTGCAAACGTTTCCCCTTGTTACTAACTCTGTTCTGTACCAGCATGGAGATCCTGTCAGCTGCTGCCAGAAATAAAGCACTGTAACAATGACACCTGCTCTGAGCTGGATTAGATAACACATTGCCTGAATGCTGGCAATAGCCAGCCACCTGCCTGCATTACTAACTCCGCCGGAGCTGAACCTCTGGAAGTATTTTGCAAAGTAAAGATAAAGCCTTACCCCATCATCAATTTTTGTCATGAGATTTCATATAAATATCATTTTTAATTGTAATCATGTGACTCTCTCCTTACATCAAGTTATTCTATATTTTAAATGTCAGTGTCCTCATGTCAAAACCATTTTATTAACAGCTTCCTATTTATTAGTTAGTGCTTTCTTTTTCTACTGTTATTTTCATCCTTAACTGCTTTTGCCCTACAGTCTCTTGTAAGTCAAAAGCTTCTTAAAATCCTAATTGAAATGTGAGCACTATATTCCTCTTTTTCACTAAACCTGTACTTCGATTGAAACTATATATGTGAAAGGTATTGGCTCTCTTATTTACTAGATTCCTCTGATCTATGAACGTGGAGGTTAAGGCTTGTGAGTATGTAATATTTTCCCTGAAACTGGACATATATTGACAGTATCTAAATAACCAATGGTAATATATGCACTTTTGAAAAGTTTGGCAGCATATTACTTCTGCTTTTCCAGTTCTATGGAATTACCCTTGTGAATTTACATTTACTTCGGTTTTGCAGAGGAAGAATGGTTTAATCAACTAAAATTTGCTGGGTTTTGTTTTTCCAGTTAATTCACTCCACATGGCAAATCAATCTGTGCTGTTAACATAACAGACTAATTCTCAAAAACACTGGGAACTGTAGCAGTTACTATTTACTACTGTGCACTCAGATGTCATACAAAGCTTGATTATAGAGAGAATTGTTACTAGAGGAAGGATGTTGATTTTCTCTCCTTTTCTGGCTTTTCCTGCATTATGGTCTTAACAGAAATAAGCTATGTTTGCTGTTCCCATTCTGGCTTTTTAACTTGCCTTGCAGGGTCTTGCTAAAGTGGGCAAGATTTAATTCTGGTTGCTGGATCTGTTTCAGAATCTTATTTTTCTCCTTCTACTTTTATGAGGAGGGTTTTAAAAAGTAAGGAGAGCCCCAGTCTTGAGTATTTTTCTCTTAAATGATGATAGGGAAAACACCTTAATGGTAAATCCTGATGTCTTTTCCTTATTGATATGCAAACATAAATGAGAGCATTGGTTTTTTTTGCAGTTGCCTGCCTAGTAGCCTCAAGGAAAATAAACAATTATACCATTCAGTTGGAGACACTGTAATTTTATCCATCTTCAAGGTTGTATGCTGTGAATCTCTTTTCTCAACTTCCTTGACTTTTAGAGTCGAGAAATGCTTGCATTGGGTCTTACAGTTGTTTTTGTCTTAAAATGGCTTGACAATATTATTGATAATGAACGAAAAAATATTATTGATAATGAACCAAAAAAAAGTCTTTTTTGGAGGAGAATGTTCAAGAGGGTATTTGACAAAAGCCACTAATCTCCAGCCTTGATCCTGGAAGACAGCCTGCAAATACAGCAAAATGCAGGCTTTTCAAGAGACATTCAATGTCAGCATAACTTTGCTTCCATTCAAACTAACAATCATAACTTCAGAAGGAGCACAGTCAGATCAATAGCGAATATATATATTTAAATCCTGTCATCAAAAGGAGTTAGAATGCCTGCGGGAGTACATTTGAATTTACTAGCCAGAACTTAAATAAACAGCAGTTAAAACCACTCTGTGCCCACTTTCAGAAGGAGAATAAGAACCTGCCCTTTACAAGTTTTTCTTGGCCTAGTTGATGACTGTAACTCAACAAAGCAGGTCTTTATGCTTTTGGAATTACGTAAATGGCTGCTACTTTAGTCTATTCCACTCCTTACATAGTAAGAGTGGAGAGGAATATGGTGCTTATTTTTTAGAGCATGTTTGTGGTCGATTTGTTTTCTTTGGAAATACAATGTTTGTATAAACTTGGTAAAAGAGAAAGGTAGTTTTGCCAGAAGGGCAAGTCCACAATATGTGGGCCTATGATACTGCCTGTATTCTAGGAATGGCAGCAATGATATGGTACTAAAATGATTTGTCAGTGAAGCCAGAAAGTTTGGGAATTAATCTCTCTGATACAGAAGTATGGGCTATAGAAACTTATGATTATCAAATAATGATCTTTCCAGCTGGAAAAGGGGGTTGGGGATTGGAAAGAAGATGGAGGGAAAAATTACAGCTAGTGAAGAATAGTAGATTAATGTCATTGAAGACTGAAACTCATTGTACATTGACTATCTGTAACCCAGACTCTGGTGATCTGAATTCGACCATACAAACCTGTTTTGAAGGTCAGAATTAAACTAAATACACCTTGCTAGTGCTTCTCAGTCAGAATAATAATTTTTAAAAAGTTCTTGTAAGAAACGAGTCATTTTATAAAGACTTTATAAAAGTCTTTATAATCTTTATAAAGACTTTTATAAGTCGTTTTATAAAGTGCCACCTTTGCACTGAACATTTTGAATTTTCGTGAATTTTCATGTCTAGAGACTTCTGGTTCTCAATCAACATTTCTCTGGAGAAGGGTACAGTTCTTCCATAGGAAATATTCTTTTCTCCAACCAATTTCAGTGAGTGGATTGACCAGAGGCTGTGAAATCTTTGCCTGTGGAGACATTCAGGACTCAGTGGAACAAGCCCCTGAGCAACTTGATCTAAGTTGGCCCTGCTTTAGCTAGAGAGTTAGCTCCGATGACCCCTAGAAGTCCCTTCCAACCTAAATTAGTCTGCAGTTCTCTGATTCTGGTAAGTCTCTTGTCACACTGGGTTTGCACTGCTCTGAAGACCAGCAAGAATGCCATTACTGACCAGAAGAAAAATCTGTTTTGCTACAGATATTCCTCCTCAAGAAATCAGTTTGAAACAACTGATTTCTTTGAACATTGGTGGCCTGGCAATTATCATATGGCAATAAGCCTATAGACACTGGTGCCACAGGTCAATTCCAAACACTTACTCCACTTTTGTATTTGCAAAGTGTTTTATCTTACTGTCTGTAAACTTGATTTCTCTGTTTTTCTTTCTTCGTCATCTAGACATCACTTTCTAGCAGATTGCTCATGTCAATAATCATCTTATTTAAATTTCCAAGGGTAGCAATGTTACATTGATTTTTGTTTGCATATTCCCATAATGTGAAATTGAGTTTACTTCTCCAAACCATTTAATAAGCCAAGCCTCAAAAGTCAATTAAAAAAGAAGAATTCTCCTCTCCTCTTAATGAAACATTTAGAAGCTGAAGGATGCTGAGTTTAAACACTAGTCTAACGGAGAGAGTTTAGCAGATTCTGTTCACTAAAGTATTTTGGAACTAAGATGGTGCTCTTGATATTTTTTTCAGGTATTTTGATTAGCTATTTTCTCCTTAAATTAAGAGAATGTGACATTTCATTCTATTACTCCTCCATCTGGATTTGTTCTTCTCTTTCTAATCTTGTTTTTCTCAGGCTTCCGTAGTGCTTTTCTTTACGAGCACTTAACATGAGCAAACCCAAGAGAAATGGGTTTCCATATTAATAATTTAGCATTATTACCTCTTTCTTCTGAAAATAACTGAACCTTCCAAATGTATTTTGGTTAGATCTTCTGTGGACAAAGCTGATAAAATAAACATCTGTATTTATATTTGTGATAACTATATGGAAGTTTTTCGTGTTTCTGTGTGAAAACATCTAATACATAAGAAGACAAATTTAGGTGAAGGCAGTGTTCACTTGTGAAACAGCCTCTCCACAAGTCATGTTACTGTGGCTGTCATATCTAGTATGGCTTAAACTACAACGTGCTGGAAAATGCCTATAAGCTTCCTGTTTAACAGCCATCATGAAATTTACAGGCTGTTTTTAATAAATTTCCTCCATTTCTCAAGTTTAACTGGTGTGTCAGGACTATAGTTTCCTTCTGTATATTGGCCTTATTAGACAGTTCTTTGAGTTTTGGTGGTGGTGGTTTTTTTAATCTGAGCTGTTTATGTCAAAATTGCCACTCCACTGCTGACTTAATCTCATCTTTGCAAGAGTAGTTTGCAGGAAATTTTTATAGTAGCGGTACTTAATCTTGGGTTTTTTAGTATCTACTTGAAAAAGTCTCATGGGAAAATAAAAGATAATTTGTGAAATATACCTATAAAGAAAAATATCATTTCTCCTGATTTAGAATCCATAAAAGTCAATGGAAAGAGTACAACTGAATTCATTGTCTCTGAGGCAAGTCTCTTGGGGGCATTTGATTGCTGTTGTATCATTTCATGTTGAAATATTTTTCAGAAAGTCATCAGCAGAAGAACAGCAAGATTTTTTTCTGAAGTTTTTAGTATCAGAAAGTCACTTGTTCCATTATGCACTAAATCCATTTTTTCATGCAGCCCAATAGTACTTTGGGTACTAATATTTCTCTGTGTCCATTTTTGAGGATTCCAATATTCTATTTGTTTAAAAAAAATGTTAACTCTGTAGTGACTGGGTTGGGTTTTATTTTTCCTTTTTTTTTCCTGTGTTAAAGAAAATCATATATATGTATCTTAACTGTTAGAGCTTTCATTCCTATCACTTCACAAACTAGTAATAACATTCTAGCTACTCTAAGGACATGAACTGCTATAGCAGTTTCAGTAATTTCATCATCTATCAGGATAGTGGAGGGAAGAATCAAATAGGCATCAAAAGTACCAATGTTAGCGTCTCACCCATATAGTCACTGTAGCTTCCAGATAAACAACACTATATTTAAGAACTCCCAATAAGTTGTATTAACCAAGAATTAATGTGAGAAACATTGAATATAACACAACGTCTAAAAAACTAGGCAATCATGCCTAAAGCCAACTAACAATTTTCTTGCCTGGTTTTCTCAGTCTCACTTTCCATTCTTATACCCTGTACACCTTTACATATTTCCTGGGTATTCCCCAAACTCAGCCTGTAGTAGTTGTCCTTGTTAATGTGATCCATTTATTTGTCTAAAGCTGTATTGTATGCAATTTTATGAGAATGTCATTGATTTCCATTAGAATTTGAATAACTCATTTTCCAGTATTAACATATGGCTGACTGTGTTCTCACGTTGGCTTCAGCTGACCCTGCTGTAGCTTTCTTGTAAAGTACACATGCGCAGGCCAGAACGGAGTCACAACACGGCTTTCAGGAAACCAGAAGGAAAATAAATTGACAAAATACTGATAGAGCTACACATGCTTGAGGAAGAATCAGGAAGAGGGAAGGGTGGCACAAGACCAGAAAAATAAATATCAACCTCTTTCTTTTTACTTGAAAAAGTAAGCCCTGGTGGCTGTTTTGTTTTTGTTTTGCAGTCATCTCTAACAAACAGTGACATCATCTTTGTGAAGTTGCATGCCCCTTGGGAGGTCCTGGGCAAATATGCTGAACTAATGAATGTAAGAATGCCTTTCAGGTAAGTGTAGTTGTATTTTGTCTCAACCTTCAAGGTCACACTGTACTGTAAAGCTAATGTAATAATAACACCAAAATGCACTGGGAAAAGCTCTTCTATGAGATACCACACATCTTTAGAAAATACAAATGGAGTACCTTAAATACTATATTCATTGTTGTTTCTTGTTAATGCCCGCAATTTCAGTACAGTACTGGTTTGAAATTAAGGTGAGCTGTAGCAGTGCAGCTGTTTTCATGGGGTATTCTATCCTTAGGCCCTTTAACCCCTTCAATGCTGGAGCCCCCTGCATACTTGTGCGCTGCTGTTTTTTAAATGGACATTTCATTGAAATCAATGGGAGGTCAAGAAGATCCAGGTACGTAAGGCAGCACAGAAGGTGCATGTCTGTTGGGCCTATCTGGTATGTTCAGCACCTGTAAATTGCTTATTTACACAGTGTGTAATTATGGAAATACAAATTATAAATAAGTATCCCATCTAATAGGGGAATAATTCAGACTATAAATGCTTTTTTATGTGGAGAAAATAAATAATTTATATTAAATGCTACTGATAACCAAATTCATTCCACTTCATCATTCAGATTATTTTTATCATTTATTTAATATTATTTGCATGGTGGGCTGTGAAATTTTCTATGTAAAATATTGATTTTACTCCACTGGTTATCAGAACTGTTAAAATAGCATAAAAACTTCTACTGGAACTGGCCAAAAACAATGAACTGAGAGGTCTTGATTCTTCTTTCAATTAGCAGGGTTTATAGATGCATAACTCCATTGATTTTAATGGAATTACTCCTGAGCAAGAAAAGGATCAGATCGAGAATATGCAACTAGTGAGTTGGTGTCCTTTGTAGGTTTTCTATTCCTGTTTTCTTCTTACTTAATGATGAGAAGTGCCTCTGAAATGAGACAAGCTGTAGCAGTACAGAACTTGCTAGGAAAAACGGGTATGAATTAAGGACAAAATTGCAGGCTTATTCTGTATGTATTTTGGTTTTCATTTTCACAGCAAATCTTCAACTGTTTGTTCTTGTGCTTTTAGTGATAAAGAGAAAAATATAAAAGCTATCACAAGTCATTGCAAGATATTAATATTCTTTTAGAAAAGTGTTCTAGCCATAGAAACAATGGGCTGGGCCAAAAGCGTACCTTTTTTGACTTCTGTGGCATTTCTTGAGATAAACCTGTCCCAGTAGGAGGATAAGGTCTCACGATTAAGCAGCACACCAGGAACTCAGATTTAAGCCACTGTGAGCAGCTTATTCTTTCCTTATCTGAAGTCCCTTTTTTGAAATCTATCTCTCAGCAGATAGCAAAGTAGATACCATACAGATTATATAGAAAGCATCGAAAACACTGAAGGTTTCTTGACCTGTTTCAAGACCACGGCTTCTTTCCACATCCACAGAGAGAGAATTATTACAGTATCGTTAAGAGGAAGCCATGGTGATTTACTAATGTCTGCTGGGCACACTCTTAAATTTTATTTTAAGAGCAACAGTACTGTTTATCATTTGAAAACAAGGACCAGCATTTTACAAAATGTCCACTAGCCTAGACTGCCTGCTTCCAGGTGCTTTTGTCTGACCCCTTCTTTTAAGGACTGCTGATTGCTTACAGCTCCCGATATTTTAGGTTGGAATTGTCCAAGGTCCACATGTCAGTGAATAAAATCCTCGCTGTTTCAAAGCAGGGGTGCCAAAACAGTGTGTACCTCTAAATATTTGAAGCAAAATCAAGAAGTGGATGGCATCTTCAGAAACACTTAGCTTTGACCCTTCTGTGCTTCTGCTGAGTAAAGCAAGATAAATAACACTATCTTGTGGAGGAGTTGGCCAAAAGAGGCTGGTCAACATGAAATCGTTTTGAAAATTTCACTTCACCGGCACAATATGAACACTGATAACAAAAATAATGTCAAAATATTATGTGTTACGTAAATTCTATGTTCTGAAGATTAGCTTGGAATTCTAACCAGGTTTTTTTCTATAGTTTATAAAGCATCAGTGCTGTCTTATTTTAGAAAGCTCCCAACCATGCTTGCTTCCAAGGCACTAACAGCATTCCTAGAGTACAGTTAACATACACAAAAATTCAGAATGAAAAGTGTGGTGTGAGCCCTTCATTTTCCAGAAGTGTTATAGTTCAGCATTACACCATGGAACTTCTCAGAATATACAGAAACCACCATGAATTAACAATGACCTCCAGTGGATGACAACGTCAGTCTCTAGAGGAGGAAACCAAGTTCAAGCAGTCACGCAAATCTTCCAGTAAGGAATCAGCACCAAACCTACACCTAAAAGCCCTCAGATTTTAACTTTCATGAAAGTGTGATCTTTCTGCTGAAGATGATGGGTCCAGTCCTCACAGCTGTGGTCTTGTAGGCACACATGAGGTGAACAAGAGCTGCCAGCAGCCGACTGGGACAGGAGATGGACTCCCCATTGTGGATCTACACAGGATGGTTAGGGGACTGCTCCACCTGCCCGCCTCTGGCAACATGAGCCCTACAGGGCTGGTCAGGAAGCAGGCCAAGAGTGTGGTCAGCATGTGTCTGCTTGTGCACCTTTGTTCACTGGTTTCCCACGCGCACTCCCACCCAGCTTTTTGCACTGACGAGAAATCAGCTGTGCCTGTATGAGGGGCAGAGCAAGTGGCTGCATACTTGGGGGGGGGCGACACGTGCCAAGCACATGCTCATCTGCTTGTGTAGCCTATATTCTGTTTCAAGCAATGGTCCCAGTTGGTACTGCATGTTTTTAGCATCAGGTACCACTTTCTTGGATTTTCTAACTGATTCCTCCTGTGTTTCACCAAATGCAGTTTTAATAATTCACTAGTGGATGTGAGATAATTTATCCATATTTGTATCAGGCCTATAAATTTCCTGCAATTATTTATGAAATTCCTTGACATAGAAACATCCTTGGGTCCCTGTCTTTCACACATGACAGTAGCAGAAAAAGGGAAGACAACGGGAAAACAGTGACCTTCTCATACGCCACCAGAGTCTGTGTGGCTTCCTGTGACAGTTCTGTTAATCTCTCTTTTAGTCTCTTCCTCCACCTCTTACAGGCTTCTGTCTTCAATCTCCTTTCCTTCCTTGCTAGTTCATACTGTAACTGACGATGGGTTTTCTTCTCGACTGGCTTCATTTTTGCTGTTCTTCCAGGAGAAAAATCTATTACCTGCACCGCCGATACAAGTTCATGAATAGGTGAGTACAATTCTTGTGCCAGTCCAACTTATGTTCATTTGGACCCAATAACAAAAATAATAGTTAAGGTCAAGCTGGAAGGAAAAGTTTATTAGCTGTGTTTGTAGGAAGGGTTGCAGGAATGATTACACACTCAGACATCTGCAAAAACGAATACAGAAGATACATTTTTAAGTCATCTGTCATGTGAAAGAGGGAATTCATTTTATCAGTGTTGCCTTTTTTAGGAATAAGGAAATATTTTTCAATTGATGGAGTCTTTTAAATAAGACTAAGTATGTTAGTGTAAACACTTTATCTCCTTCTTTTCATGTAGCTCATTAGGGAGTTTCTTGGGGTTAAAATACCACAGTTACAGCTTTTTTTTCATTTCCATGCACCTTGCTTACTTTTAATAGCGATGGCATTATTTATTTATTGCTTCCTCTGTGGGGATGCTTAGTACTTTGTTGGTAGATAGGAAGGCAATGGACCAAGTTCATCTCTGGTGTAACGTTATTGAGCTTGAGAGGTGAGTATTTTTCAAGAATCTTTGAAGGACTTTCACTCAATTGTTATTTATCTTTAAGGTTATGTTTCATGCCTTTTTTATGCCTGACAATGCAATGAAAAGCTTCCAATGCTGCAGCTTGCATTTTCTTTTTATACTTTGGACAATTAAAGGAAAATGTCTCCAAAAAGCCTAAAAATATACAGGCTTGGGAAAGACCAGATCATATGTTGGCATTTAATGCCACAGTGCTGTTGATGGAGTTTTCAAAAGATTTTAGCATTTTATTTACAGTCTCACTCTGAGGTCAGTGGAAAAACTCCCATGAACCTCTGAGAGAGAAGAATTAGCTTTGAAAAATGTGCATTTTGGAGTAAACAGCTGTATCACTCTGCAGCTAATGTCAGCAGATGAACATCCATAGGAAAATAAATCACATGTTATCACGCTTCTGTATGAGCATGTTAAAAAGCATTTTGTATATTAAATTCCATCACACTGTGCTGGTGGCTTGAGAGTACCAGCATTGATCTCATGTTATAGTATTTGTTTCTTTATATTAGTAAGAACCAAATGGGGTCTTTGTGGAGTTCAGATATTTTACCTAGTTGGCACAGGCTAATAAATGGACCCAATTTTTCTAAAACTTGTTGATACTCCCCACTTTCCATCTCCACCTTACAATAAATACTATAGTGCCTGTTTCCTTTCGAATTTGTCTTGATTTTAATTAAGACATGGCTGCTTTGACTAAATCAATAGATTAAAAGGAAGGAGTAGATTAAGATTCTAACATTTGTATGTGGTATATGCAATTTTGCTTTACA
This sequence comes from Phaethon lepturus, assembly GCF_000687285.1. Lineage (NCBI taxonomy): Eukaryota > Metazoa > Chordata > Aves > Phaethontiformes > Phaethontidae > Phaethon > Phaethon lepturus. The sequence continues at coordinate 16,164 of NW_010533874.1, forward strand.
TTCATTTTCTTATGAGTCAGGATGTGATTTGAAGTCAGTATGGGAAGAGGTATGATCTTTTTATGGTGTTTTAGTTCCTGAGTGATGGTAACACTTGTCTAAATTAAATTTTTGTGTTCAGGTCTATAAATAGCTACTTGAGGTGGAAAAGCTATAACTGAATAGTCCCAGTGGGAAAAAAGAAAATATATTCAGCTTTATTTTCATTGATTTGAAACTCAGATATACAGCTTCAATAGAAGTATCTATTTCCTCTACTCTAGTTCAGTAGAAATCAGAAGATTACAAGTAACTGAAGCCTTGGTCCACTTTTTTTAGCTAAGCCAAACATTATATTGACATTCGAGAAAAATTTATTTTAAAGATGACTTTTATTACAAGGTAAAGCTCAGAGCAAGTCACTTGCAACTTGTAAATCTGACTTGAATTTTCCTAAAATTTCAAATAACAAAAATCTCCTCACATATTCTAGAGAAAAGGAGGGGTATCAGGTACCTATACAGTACCTAGAACTCTACCTGCATTGTGGTTAAAAGCTAAAGTAAGACAATATCTAGCACTACAATATGCGTTAAGCTCTATCAAAGCTGAGCCAGAGATAAAAACCAGTCTTGATTCAAAACTTTTTTTCCCTAACTTCCTCTTTCCTTTGAAAAAAAGATTCTTTCCCT
>NW_010533874.1:16865-22788 GCF_000687285.1 Phaethon lepturus
GAAACCAGTTTCTCTGAAATTGTTTGAGAAACCCTTTGTGTGAGTTAAGCACAATATGTATCTTCAGAAAGAGGATACTGTGTAAAGACTAGACTTGGAGAGCAGGGGCAGGATTGAAGTGGAAGAGACTCTGTCTTTGAGACACTATGTGAATTAAGACAATGAATTTTTGCCATGTGAGGCTAAGAAGGGTTTTTAAAGAAGGAATTTAAGAAGGATATTAACATCAGATCTTCCACTCTCCTCTTTTATTGTGGCTAGCTCTGCAGTGCCTCATATCTCCATGGACTCTGTTGTTCTTGTGTAGGTTGCTCTGCTTTCCAGACACCATTTCCCTATTCAGCTGAGTATGTAAGTTTCTCCATAAGGGAAACTGAGGCACAGGTTAACCTTGTAGAAACAATCAAACGTGGTAGATTTTTAACACTGTGTCTCTGTGTTTGTTAGCACCAACACCACTCTTTCTGGTTTTTTTCTGCGAGATACTCCTGTAGAGTACAAAACCTGCACTGCTGGCTGATGACACTGTTGGAGTGGCCTGGAGGCAATTTAAGAGTTTGGTCATTTTTCTTTTCCAAAGGAGATAACTAGGGTTTTTTTCCCTAGGGATGGCTTGCTGCACTGTATTTTCTGGGCTTTGCAGAAAGGCTTTGCAATCTCTTCAGACCTGTTTGCTGGCAGGGAAGGAGCGGGCTCACTGAGCATGCCAAGTAATCTGAGCCTTGGGAATGGCAAACCAGTAAAATTCTGGGTACACTCAGTGAGATGCCAACATGAATAATGCATTGCTCTTAAGTGGGGAAAGCACTCTGTGCATGCTGTATGTGCATGCATGGTGTGATAAACCTGCGGCACACATATCTCAAATGTGCACATTGACTTGCAGGATGAGTAGGAAAGGATTGCAGATTAGCAAGGGTGTTAATAGTTAGTGAATCAAATTATTTTAGTCAACAAATAAGCATGGAATGGGTATTTAGAGAACCTGCCTGATTCCTCTTCCCTTTTCCATACCCAGTCACTAAGCCTGCTGAATATACAGTAATGCAGAGCTAGTGGCCTTTACAGAGAGAAAACTGGAGGCTGATTGAGAGGAGATCCCTCTGGAGAGAACTTACTTTTCCCCTGTCATTCCTGTCAGCGTCTGTACAGACTAGCTCAAGGCTGTCAGGCTGGATGCTGCAGCTGAGTTACAGTTGTCAGGCCCTTTACAGTGCTGGGATCTGACATCTCGCCTGTGCTCAGGCATAGACATTTGCAAACTATCTTCTCCCACACTATGAATTGCTGGGCCAGTGAAAACAGTGCCCATGAAGAGTTTATGATTATTTTACTATAAGTCTTATGTTATGGTCACATACACATTCCAGTTCTTCCAAACAGTCCTGATGGTAAATTCCACCCACCCTTTCTCAGAATAGGAATGCAGAAATGGTGCCGAAACAAGTAAAGCTAATTTATTTACAGTTTTTAAATATGCCCATGTTTAAAAATTAGCATTAGCTTTCTTATCCGAGGTAAAAATACCTGATGAGAGAATATTGAATATTCCAGGAAATGTATGTATTTTAAATTAAAATATGTAATAATTTCACATCAGTTTCCCACACACTCAGCTGCATGGGTATGGATTGTCCTTCCTCAAAGTGACTGTACAGAGCTCACAGCATTTGCTGGTTGTAGAGTTACCGTGCTGACTTCTGTCAAAAGGAAACAAACAACTACATTTCCTTCGTCCAGAACTGGGCTCAATGTTCAAAGGGTGTTGATTATGCCCTTTCATGTCCTGGAAATACTAATCCACTGACTGAAGTATGTGCATAGTCCATAATTTGTAGTCTATGGTTTTTGCAGGCAGAGATCACTGCTTAGGACTTGAAGGTGTCAGGAACTTCTGAGAGAGTAGGGATCATTGTGCCAGAGATAGCTCATTTTTCTTATGTGTTTTTCATTTTAACATTTTAGTTTGAATTTTAATTTGGTTTAGATCGTCTTCTGCAATCGGCTTTGGTTCTTCCCTTTCCCTTCATTTCAGTGTGTATCTTTGTATGAGTGCACTTGCAGTTAAATCTGCCCTTTTTCCAGCTTGATCTTAGTTTGCTTTCCCCTTCTAAATGTAAGAATCTGCATGGCAGACACTTATTATTCTATACACTGAGTATTCTGATTTTATCGAGATGGTAGTATTGCAAGACACTACAGTTGAAACAAATGAACAAAGTAGCCTATTTTTTATAGCATCAATTGGGAGGTAAGAATCTGTATGGAAAGCAGGAAAGGGATGGAACTTGCCAGGGTTTAGCTGCCAGAGCTCTCTGTGACAGTCTGCTGTGATAATGCTTATATGTCCAAAGTCTAAAGTGTCAATTAAGCCTGAAATTTAAACTAACTGAAAAGCTGAGAAATAAAGGTTTAGAGAATTGCCAAGAGCTTACTGGGCTTAATAAGATTGTAGCAGCATTGTTTTTCTGTTGAGACAAAATACGATGTTCCTGTGCTGAAAACTAGTTATTAATGAAGTTCAGCATGTATAATTTGGTCTTCCTTGAAGAGTTCAAAAGACACTGCATCTTTTCTAGTTGTAAATATTCAGTGGCCTAGTTTACCAGCATGTGTTCTTTGTAAGTGCTCTGTAATGTAATGAAAAAACACTATCTCAAATGCTCACACTTTTCACGTGCTGCAGGATCGAGAAACAAATAAGCAGGTTTCGAGGATGGTTACCTAGAAAGCCAATGAAACTGGACAAGGAGACACTGCCAGATCTGGAGGAGAATGACTGCTATACTGCTCCATTCAGCCAACAAAGGATCCATCAGTGAGTATTTTATTATATCTTAATTACAAGATAAGAACTTCTCCTTCTGGATTCACTCTAAAAAAAATCAATTTCTTAGTTCATGTCTTAAAGACTAGTGCCTTCAAATTAGTTCTTTGTCACAAAAGGAGAGATAGAGGATCCTGAGAGAGCATAAAGTCTGTCTATGTTTCTAATAATTAAAGGTCCAGCTCAAAGCTAAAGGAAATCAATGGAAAAGTTCCTTTTAATTCACTGGAATTACAATTACATCCCTAAAGTAGTCAAATGTCTAATTTGCTCTTGGGTCAGAATTGTAATTGCTCTTTGTCACTTAAAGATATGATTAAAACTTCTTTTTCAGCATTTCTATGTCTTTAGCACACTCAAAATTAGTCCTTCTAACACTGATGGTAGAAATAAACTGATACTGCGTTTCATTCCTAGTTACAACTGTAGAACAAAGAGAACTCTAAAGAAAGCAGAGAATGTAATTTTGCTTGTATTTCTCTGTCTTTTATTTTTATGGAAGCAAAACTGCTTGCAAAATGCCAGTGTTAAGATATCAGTGACCCTTGTCCAAGCGTACCGATGGCACCAGGCTTGCACTAAAGTCACTAGGTAAATCGTTGGACTACTAGAAGATTTTATTCACTTGCAAAATGCAAAACACAAGAAGCCCCACATGACTTTCAGATCCTATGTTGAATTTCAGGGCTGTCAAATTTTGGAGAAAGAGGGTGTCATGAGTAGTTATAGTGTTGGTGACACGGGGAAACAATGTGATAATGGAAAACAATCATTGACTAACTGAGAACAAAATAACAAATAGGCAGCACTGACCAGGGTACTAGCAGAAGACACAGAATGAATTACAGACAGCTCAAAGTCTAAAAATCTGAAATATGTGATTTTATTCAGGGAGAAGCCAAATTGATGTAATGTTCTTAAATGTCTCACTTTGAATAAACAATTTTTCAGGGATTGGATTTATTAGTTGTAATAAGAATGAACAGACCTCCTCTGCCATAATGCCCTCTGCCATTATGGAGGGCTGCATGAAGCCCCCATCATCCTAGGGGAAATGGTTAGCAACCTGCTATACTGCGGAGACAGACACAAGTCTATGGAGCCAGATAGGATCCACCCAGGGGTACTGAGGTACCAACCCACCTTCATTCATCTATCAGCAGTCCTAACTAACTGGGGAGGTCCCAGGTGACTGGAAGTTAGCAAACATGATGCCTGTCTACAAGAAGGGCCAGAAGGAGAATCTGGGGAACTACAGGCCTGTCAGTCTGACCTCGGTGCCAGGGAAGGTTATGGAGCAGATCATCTTGAGTGCCATCACACAGCACATACTGGACAAGCAGGTGATCAAGCCCAGTCAGCATGGGTTTATGAAAGTCAGGTCCTGGTTTACTAACCTGATCTCTTTCTACGACAAGGTGACCCACTTAGTGGATGAGGGAATGGCTGTGGATGTTGTTTACCTGGACTTTAGTGAAGCCTTTGACAGCGTTTCCTACAGCATTCTGCTGGAGAAACTGGCAGCTCATGACTTGGATGGGTGTACTCTTCACTGGGTAAAAAAGCTGGCTGGATGGTCTGACCCAAAGAGTTGTGTTGAATCCTAATTGGAGTTACATCCAATTAGCAGGTGGTCACAAGTGGTGTTCCCCAGGGCTCAGTATTGGGGCCAGTTCTGTTTAATCTCTTTATCAATGATCTGGATGAGGGTATCAAGTGCACCCTCAGTAAGGTTGCAGACAACTCCAAGTTGTGTGTGAATGTTGATCTGCTGGAGGATAGGAAGGCTCTACAAAGGGATCTGGGCAGGCTGAATTGATGGGCTGAGGCCAATTGTGCGAGATGCAACAAGGCTAAGTTGTGGGTCCTGCACTTGGGTCACAACAACCTCGTGCAACGCTACAGGCTTGGGGAGGAGTGGCTGGAGAGCAGCCTGGCAGAGAAGGACCTGAGAGTGATGTTTGACAGCTGGCTGAACATGAGCCAGCAGTGTGCCCAGGTGGCCAAGAAGGCCAACAGCATCCTGGCCTGTATCAGAAATAGTCAGGAATAGGGAAGTGATTGTGCCCCTGTATTCGGCACTGGTGAGGCCGCACCTCGAATACCGTGTTCAATTTGGGGCCTCTCACTACAAGAAAGACATTGAGGTGCTGGAGTGTGTCCAAAGAAGAGCAACGGAGCTGGTGAAGGGTCTGGAGAACAAGTGCTATGAGGAGCCTCTGAGGGAACTGGGCTTGTTTAGTTTGGAGAAGAGGAGGCTGAGGGGAGACCTTACTGCTCTACAACTACCTGAAAGGAGGTTGTAGCAAGGCGGATGTGGGTCTCTTTTCCCAAGTAGCAAGTGATAGGACAAGAGGAAATGTCCTCAAGTTGCATCTTGGGATGGTTTAGATTGGATATTAGGAAAAATTTCTTCACTGAAAGGCTTATCCAGCACTGGAACAGGCTGCCGAGGGCAGCACTTGAGTCACCATCCCTAGAAGTATTTAGAGCCCACATGTAGATGTGGCGCTTAGGGACGTGGTTTAGTGGTGGACCTGGCAGTGCTAGGCTAATGGTTGGACTCGATGATCTTAAAAGTCTTTTCCAACCTAAATGATTCTGTGATTCTATAGGCAGTGTCTTTCCAAAAACAGCATAAAAACAAAAACAGGTGCAAATCTCCAGGGAAATGTCAGTAGAACCCTGCTCCTAGCACCAGTCACCAGCCAGGGTTATCTCCACTAAATCTTTGTGCCCTGAAGAGACATCTGGTTCAGACTACAGAGTCTACTGATGCTTGAGCAAAAAGATGGGTCTGTTATTGTGCCCTGCAAGAGGAAGAGTAAGGCAAGTTAGTTTGAGAATAGACCAGTGATAATAAAAAATTAAGAAATTGGAATATCTGGGTTGGTATTTTTATTAATAGTAATATTAACTGTTAACTTCCCTTAAAATTACGGCACATAAGAAAGTTTTTTTTTTTGTGTCTGGAAGGAGAATTGGCATATATGAACCAGAATATTTCTTTCATTCTTCTGCCTTGCTCATGTTTCTGTTCATAAACTGGCAGGGGGGTTTATTAAATACTGTATTAGCTTCATTAACATTCCTGCT
>NW_010533874.1:22819-42202 GCF_000687285.1 Phaethon lepturus
GCACTTCTTTTACATCACTGCAGATTTTGAAGCTCTACTCCCCAGCAGACCTAACATTTTCTGGTTTGCTTTCCATGTAGTCTTCCATTTCTTTTGTGTGGGGACTGATCAAATGCTGGCTGAGCTGCCTTCCTTCTCCCAAAAGGTGCCGAGTCTGACAGGATTCTTGTGTTCCCATCACGCTCCAGCCTGTTGGCTGTTTCTGCCTTATTCTCCTTCACTAAAATATTGAAATATAATGATTTGATCAATATTTGTCTACTGAGTTGCATGCAGGCATTTTAATTGTTCCAAGAATTTCAGAGTGTGTTGGTAAGCAGAGAATTTCAGCAACATCTTTAGTATGTGCTTCTAATCTTTGCTTGTGGAGTGCAAGTATCAAATAATTGGAAATGTAGAGTTAAAAAGAATTATTTTGTTAGTATCAGTTAACAGTCAAGAAGTGTATTATGCTGGGGATCACTTACTTTGTGCAAATTACTGCTTCTTCCAAGATACACATAAACATTCTGTTGAAAGACCTGTATATAATGAGCCAGTAGTAAAGATGCCCACCTATCCCCAAACATGGGAAAAGTATGAGTAGAAATGGATTTTTTCATTTATGTTAATCCCAACACATATTAACTGATGTAGCAATTACTGTGACCAGCAGCTTCATTTGTTTGAGTCAGTTGTGCCAGATGAGAGTTCGATCACTAAGAAAATGGTTTCTTGTTCACCTCTACCCACTGCTAAGTGTAGTAACCCATCATAAGGGCAGCACTGATAATTGTCACCTACTCAGAACAGTAACAGAAATGCTCTGAAGTTGATAAAAGCCTGCCTCCATATTAAATTAAAGCTTCAGTTTTCAGTTGTTACTATTGCATTATATAAGCTTTCACTTGCTTTTTAACAAGTAAAAAAGTTACTAATTGAATATAATATTTTTTTTTAAAACCTGTCAGGGCTTTTATCTAAATTTCTAACCCAGAGCCCCACCATACTGTTTTAGGAATGTGAAGATAAATGGTCATTGACGTTCTTGAGCTACAGAAATTAAAAACTTCCATCTATAATAATATTATGATAATTTAGCTTGCAGTTTGTCAGTGGTAAGAAAAGTCCATGCATTTTCATATTTGGTGTAAAGTTTTGTTAGAGAGCTCTTAGCATACCATATTGCCATTACAATGCAATTATAATGGAGGCTACATAATTGTCATGGGCAGTTACTTGTGGAGTTCAGATTGTCTTCAACAAGTACATCACCCTGTAGACTAGAATAACAGTGACAGTCTCTTCTCTACTCTTGGACTTTTAGATGTGACTCTGCATCCCTCTCCAACACACAGTTGTGCCAAAACTGATGCAGACAGAACATGCACAGAATGGGGGGGACCCGGTACCACATCGATGCTCAGCTGGCTGACCTCGATGTAGTTTAAGACTTTTCATCCTACACAAGGCAATTTTTTGAGGAAGGAAAATGTTTATAACATGTTGAGTTCTTGAAGTCCTCAGAGAGTGAAGAATAAATGCGAGGCTTTCAGTCCTTGTGCACTGTGTTAAAGTGGTAGCTGAAAAATGTCACTACTGTTGGCTTTTTGTCAGATCTTATGTACAGATTTTGAGTTTCACATTTATAGTAAAAAAGATGCAATTTTCTTGCAAATCTGAAATCCTAAGTGAGAAGAGATGACTGGGAAGTACATTAAACTGTTCTTTAAGAAATAGCCACAGGAGCCCAAAACATATAATCAGTCTTTTAATTACACTAATGAGGATTTTTCTGGCTATTGTACAAGTATTTCTGGAGAGCAAGATATGTGCTTTTGCGAGCTGAATGTATCTAGGATTTCAGTGTTGTCATAAATCAATGTTTATCCAAGACATGCGGAACAATTGCTTAATGGCCGTGTAGTAAATAATTCACAAATAAAGCCATCTTGGAAGTATAAATCTCCATATACTAAGTTTTCAGGTAAGATCTCCATGTTCTCTCTGTGGGTTTTGCCACATACCATAGCTGGAGGTTGCAGAATTCTTCCTTCTTTCCTAGTTTTATATGCTTTTAATTTTCTAAATTATTCCTTAAATATTCATGTGAGCTTGTCCATGTTTGATGTTTGTCCAAATATTGCAATATTGCAATTTGGGTCTGGAATTCCTTATTTCTTCCTTTCTTCATAGCCTCAGACATTTTTCACCTCAGCAAAGAAAAAGCAGTTTATCTTTTTTGACCTAGCCACAGTTTTCACATCCAAGTCTCCAGTCGGATACAGATGATGTTTGAAAAATGGTCTGAGTACAGTCTTCATTTGTGATAGCTCCTTTTAAAAGCATGGAATCACAGATGACTGACAGTATTTACAGCGTGGGGTCTCGGGAGGAAAACAGTTAAGACCAAAACCAGTAAGGCCTGATCAGATCTTTTTTCAATAGGAATTAATATCTTTTAAATACTGATGTACAGTGAGCATATGCAATTTTAGCAGATCATATTGATGATCATTTTCTGTCTTGCATTTTTCCTTCCCATTCAGGTGGAAGAGGCCAGATGTGGAGAAAGGCTAGCTCCCAGAAAAAAAAATAAATTTCTGTTAAGAGACACAGGTCTGCCTCCCCCCAAAACAGGCAAAGACGAAAACTGCAAGAATGACATTTGTGAGATGTCCCTATAACTTTAGCAGCATGACTTCAGGTTTTCATTTAAAGGGATTATGGCATACCTTATAGGGTATATCACAAAATTGTCAGTACCAGAGAAGAACAAAATTAATCTTATTTCTTAAGTAATAGGAGATCGCTGTTTGGAGGAAAGAAACTCTGCCTGGCCGAGGCAAGTATTTTGCTGGAATTGTGTGGAATACAAAATGATAGTTTTCAAGATAGACTTCTTGGTAGTATCTATCTCTGTCCTGCAGCCACAGCTTGGAAAGGGCTTTATTTATGCCAAAATATTTCTTTTGAAAATTTTCAGTTACAAGAATGCACAGTTCACAATATGTGAAAAAATGTTTTCCATCAGACATGATGATAATTAGTCATTTTTCTACTACATCTTAGTTATTTTATGTAGCAAACTGCTAGTCAGCTGGGAATACTAACAGTAGTAATTAGCTGCAGTTTCTTAGATAGTTGTATACTAAATAGGAAGATGCTTTTAATTGCTGCTTAGAGATTTCAGACTATTTAGCAGGAGCTATTTTCCCCTTCTTTTTCTTCCAAAGGTGATAAACTCTCTGGTTAAATATTAATTTAATATATGATTGAATAAACCACTTCAAAATAAATATTTATTACTTCCATGTGAATTAAATTAAAAATTTACATAATTAGGAGGACTAGGACAGTATTTGTATTAATTAAACAAAAATGGCCGTGCATACCAGAGGTTAATCGAGTTATTCTCATTTGTACTATGTCCCCTTGTGGTACATAAGGATCTTGTCCTGTATCTTTGTCAGATTTCCAAGTTACGTGTTTCTCAGGGCAGAGTTACATTTTAAGCTTTCTGTGATGCTCAGTTTGGCCCTAATAAATCCCATCCCCACCAAGATGATCTGTGCTGATGTCGCCCTGCACTGCTTCATCCCAAGATCATAGATGGGTCAGAAAGCTGCCACCACTGGATATGAGGCACAGGACTGCATGGACACTTACTTGTTTTGAACCAGGATTGTCATTCTTGTATTTATATACATCTACAGTATAATAACTATACATTTGAAAATGGCTTTTTATAAGCAGGTAATCACAGTTCCGTAAGATTCCTACTCTTAAACAAATCTTTGTGCAACCAGGCTTGGAAACACTCTATAATGGGTTCTTTTAATTCTCTCTGATTCTGGAAGTTTTAATTGCCTGGCAAACTGGATGAAACAGGGCATCCCTGAAAAATACATAAAGCTTGTTCTAGCTCAGCTGAATATTCCTGAGTGAACCAATTTAAATTAAGAAATTATTTGGGTGGCAGGGTGATTTGGGGGGGAAGGGCAGAGGAAGGTGGAGGAGAGATTCAGCACTTTCATGACTCTCTATTTTACTTTAGCAGTTTTGAGGCTGTGATGTGCCAAATCTGAAACAGACAAAGCCAATGATACATTCTTCATTCCAAAGTGATCCTGTTTTAAGCACAGGATGTGAAAAAATCCCTGATAACCATTAATAAACATTTTATTTTAGACAAACAAAAAAGTCAGCTGCAGTCTTAAAAGTCAGGCAAAATGAGAGTAAACAGAAAGTGATAATAACATACTTATTTTCAAACAAATAAACTACAGGGATGTGTGGTAATATTCTCACTGGAGTACTGCAGGCTTATCTTGTTGCTGCTACTACAGCTGATGATATTCTTTCTCTGATGTTAAATGAGGTAAAAACCTACTATTGCCTCAGCCAACAACACCTATCTACCACCAGTGGTGTACCTGGGAGTGCAGAGGGTTGGTCATTTTTCCTGTACTAAAGAATACACCTCTCATGTATGATTACCACTTCAGACAACATCCGTGCTTTTGGTTTGTACTGCTTCCAGCAATAGACATTTGCTTGGAACATCTCTTTTCACATGGTGAGTGTCAGACATCAAATCTTTCAGGGTCTGGGGATCCCATGGAGCAAAGATGCACATTGATACATGCATGTACACATCTTTACTTTGCAGCTTTGTCACCAGACCATGGGTGTTCAGCTTTTGGCTTTTCTATCTTACCAGTACAGCAGAAAATAGCCTTTTCCTGCCTTTTGCTTCTCCAAAATAAATTGAGAAGTAAAACCTTTTTTTTTTTTTTCAATTGGGTGTTAAGACAAAGATTCAATAGTTAAATTTACCCCTAGAGGGTTTGTACAACCTGCAAAATTACCGAAGAGAATGTATGAACAGGAATTCATTGGCAGTTTGTTCTTGGTTGAATTCACATTAATTTGAAGGCCTTCTTTAGATGACAGTTAGTTTTGCTGTGCTTTGATATCCATGGAAAGATAGTTTGAAATCTCCAGTTCAGAGTCTAATTAAGAAAGCTACAAATATAATTTCAAAGCAATTAACCTTCACTGGCTCTTCATGTTTCTTACAGTATGAATGTAAGAGCAATATTTCCACAATGACATTTTCAAAAGGGACAATCAACTCTGGAACCTTTCCTGCCAGAAGTGCTGTGATTATCTTCATTGGGATTTTCCTTTTGAGTAAGGACAGCTCACACAAATAAGACTTACAGGACCAGGCTAGTGGTTATAACTGCTGTGGAACAAATCACTGGCTTTATTATCTTCCTATACATTAACTTTACAGGTAATAAAAATAATAGCATATTAATCCTTACTTATTTTTTATCTTACAAATGAGGTGACTAAATGATCAAAACCTTCAACTGAACTGTCTCCTAAATAAAGCCTGAACCCTTACTGAGCCTGAAAAAAAAGCTGTATTGCTCTTATGAATATTCAAGCCCTTATGCATATTGAAATTCTAATAAGGGCAGCCGAAACAGAACAGCTGAGGAAACTGTTCCATCTGAAAGCAGCAAGGGTTAAAAAGCTCTCTAGAAAGCCTCTGCCTTGTGCAGTTTATAGCTCAGTAATGTCTGATGAATGTTTATCTACATCTAGTTAGGAAATGTCTTCAGCTCTGGCTCCTGTGAACTGAAATTTGAAGAGTGAGATTCTCCATAGACTGAGAAAGTCTTTCTTTTCTGAATTCCTCATTGGATGCTGTAGTCCATGAAATAGACTGTGAATATGTATTTACCACCCACATTCAGAAAGAAGACAACTTGGAGCACAAAAATTTTGGAGGAAGAGGTGCCCATGAAGTGTGAGAGAGAAGGTTGGTCATAGAGAGGGGTAGGTCCTGCACTGAACTGCATGATTCTTACCTGACAAGAGCAGCTCCTGTGATTTTGGAGATAAATTGAAACGTCCCTGGCATTGTCCTAATTTATATCAACCTCTAACTGGGATCTTGTAACACATAGTTACAATTACTTGAGATATTCTCAACCTTTCAATGCCTTGTGCTCATGTCTGCCTATTTTTGTTTCCTGTGCCAGAGCTCCCTGCCCCCTTGGTTATGGTGGTACTGCTCTTTCTGGGCTACTCTTCAGACAATTTTGCAGAAATGATATGAATATTTGAGTTAAACGAAAGAAGAAAAGCCTGTGATTTTTATATTCAAAAATATGTGAGGGTTATTTTTAACCTTTACCACATGCAATTCCATCCCAAAACAATTATATTGGTAGGGATAGTCCAGGACTATCTAGAGTTTACCTTTGGTGAACTCTAGCATCTCTTCTGCATCCATGTCTCCATGAGTAATGTTGGAAAACACTGAAGGACATGTTCTTGGCCTACTCAGTCCTGATGAGTTCTCCCTCTCCTCTGCCCCTCCTGCCCTCAGATGCCTTTCACTGGCACAAGGATGGGCAGGGCAGAACCTCTGCAGCTCTTATACTCACATGGGTTTTAGGACTACTTCAGCTAGTTCTGGAATAGGAGGAGTTCTTTATGGCAGTTGTTATACTGAGGTGCTGACATCTGCTTCTCAGACACATCTAGTTGTTCCTTCTTGTCCATGTGAGATCAACAGCTATGACAACACAATTGCTAAGTTTACAAGTGAATGCAAATGACTAAAGTGTTTGTTTAAACAAGTAGTTCTTATTTCTTTTTAAGATTGCATAATGCTTGGGTTTTGTCTTTTTTTCATTCATGACTCATGAAAAAAGAAGTGACTAAATTCAGAAAAACTATTAAACTATTTGTCCAGAAGAGTTGTTGAAATAACTACCTGTAGCAGCAGTATGACATAATAATGATAACAGATGGGCAAAAGAACCTTGTATCACAAGGAGAATAGATTAACATTATTGGTGTTACCTGGATCAATGTTGCTAGTTTCCCAGGTAAGGTGATTCAATTCTCAATACAAGAACACATAGCTAAGTCAGAATGAAAATTACTGTGCTGTTATGATTTCATAACTTCTCTTCATAGTTCTTCAACATTCAATGATGTCTGGGAGGTGAGATCTTGGAGAGGAAAGTCAGCCATTAAAGGAAAATGAAACAAAGCAGGAAAAACATTAACTGTTGATTTCTGGTTTACTACTGTCTTTTAATTTGTTTCTGCTGCTACTAGAACAGCCTAATACAGAGCTCCAGCTTCAGCTGGAAACAATGCTGTTCTAGCTACTTCAGAGTTTAGGTTGGTTTTTTATCTAATTTCCTTAAGCATTAAGACTTATGTGATGACAGTATTTCCTTTTTGTCAAAGTCCTTCTAATAATTATTATTTTACATACTGATTGCTTTCAACTAAATTGGGTACAGGTGTAACTGTCTCAAAGGTAAGCACAGTCTTATTTACTTTGTGAGTAACAGCAGCTTGAAATGGAATAGTGGCCCAAAATTGTGCCTATACAGAAAAGGCAGTGGCCAATGCACATCAATTGTATATGCTGTTTGGTGGCAGCCCAATGGTAAACTGTCACGCACACGGTGGTCAGCCAATACGCATAAACCAACTTACTTTCAATAGGTACTTTGGGAATAGTAGAGATATGGGAGGAAGCCAGAAGTACAGTACAGAGTAGATTGTGGACACAGAAATTATCTGTGAATATCTGGGGTGGAGTGGGAAAGGAGACATGAGATAGTAACCTCTAGAAAACAAGGTTTCATTAATTATCGTGCTCTTGGAGCAGCTTGTCTTTTATACCTTTACTTTGGGGATTTTTCTATTATCTGGCTTTGAAGCTGAACATAAGGAACTTATAGATTGTCTTGTGTGGAAAATTCGGCAGAGAATTTTGGTAATAATGAGGGGTCATGTGGAGTCCCCAAAGTCCAGAAGTTGGACTCATTGCCTGTTTTTCCAAATGATTGTGGAGGTGCAAAGCCATGTATGATATCCTGTAGGTAAAGATTCATTCTGAAAAAGTGGGTTTTCATTTAAGTAAAATTACCTGAGGGGAAAACTGAGCAGGGGATCCCATGTTGTGCAGAAGAGGTGACGTAAATCCATGCCAAGCTCCCTATTAAGATGATCTCTGTTAAAGTCAGATTTGTCTCATGTGCAGTCCTACAGGCTGGTCTCTTTATCTAATCTATATGATTTTACCATTTTATTTATCAGTTTATTCAATTCCGTAGCTCTTCACCAACACAGAGGAGGAAAATAATCTTACCTCCTATCTAAAGTATTTTAAAAAATATGAACATTTCTATTCAGTCAATTACTAAGGACCACATTTTTAAAAATACTTAATTTCCTCAACATATGCACAGGCCTACTTAATCAGAAACTCCATCCACTTATCTGCTTATTCAAGTGTCTAAATGACTTTCACAGTCTATCCTGAAGCCCTACACACCTCAAGCAACTCTTAAGAATTCTTTAACAGTATTAACTGACAAGCTGAAACAGTATTTCTAAACACTTATATTGTTTGCATTTTTCCAGTGATATGATTATATGCTCAAATACCTTGTTTTCCTTGGGTATGTATTTTGGGATTAAGAAATCTATATAAAATATATTATGCCAGCCAATCTAATCAATACAATATATTTTGTGGTGTTTGGTTTTTTTTTTAAATTTCTGGGACTCATCACAATTCTGTCTCAACTGTTGAACCTGCATTCATGCATGGCACCATAAGTAGCTTCTGAAAGCTAATTTTCTACTCTATTGTAGCTTCCAGGACCAAACATAGGACTATATAATGTTTTCCATTTCTAATGTAGTACTTGATTTTCATAAGAGTGGTTGACCAAGTAGATGTTTCCATCTGCCTCTTAATGGTAAAGCATAATAAAGAAGCCTGAAATAGAAATCAAACGTGAATGTCTACAGCTGCACTTACAAATCTTATGCTTTTGCAAATTTTTGTGCAAGTATTTTGTAGTTTTCAGTGAATTATCTACAAGTGATGCTTATTGTAATATTGTAATAAATACTTAAACATCTTTGATCTTTCTCCAGACTTCTCCATGTATTTATTAGGGAATGAATACTGTTACTGACATAATCTCATCTGGTGAATCATCTCACTAATCTGGTGTCCTTTAATGTTCCTTGCACTTGCTCACATACTGTAGATTTTCAGTGTGCTATAGAAAGTAATGGAACTCAGTATTTGCTTTAAACATGCTACTATATATTCCTGAGATGCCCTTTGTATTTTTATATAGCTTCATCATACACAACAAAGATACTTTCTTCAATAATGCTACAAGAAGTAGAATTGTGCACCATATCTTACAAAGAGTGAAATACGAAGAAGGGAAAAACAAAATTGGTAAGTGCTGAGCAACGTGCTTTTAAGCATGGGTGCTGAGTCCCACCAAAAAAAGAGAAGTCTCCCTGGGCTCATAACAGACTCTTTTGCTTCCTTTTTAATCGCCTCAGTTTTGAGCTGTTTGCATCTCACCCACTGTTGTCATAGGGGCTTTGCCTGGAAGACCTGATCCTGTTCCTGTAATACCAGGCTGCTTTCACAGGCACATGTCAACACATGGGATTTATCACCACTGCAAAGAAAGAGACTGACTTAAGTAAGAAATAGGTACAGATTAAGGACCCTGGAGAAGCCAATGGACTTGTGCAGAAAAGCTTT
The DNA here is from genome assembly GCF_000687285.1 of Phaethon lepturus. NCBI lineage: Eukaryota > Metazoa > Chordata > Aves > Phaethontiformes > Phaethontidae > Phaethon > Phaethon lepturus. Next base: position 32,427 of record NW_010533874.1, read on the forward strand.
TACTCTTTCATAAAAATGTACTTGGAAGGATGGCAAGATTTGTGCTGCTGTACATCTCAGCCTGTAGGGCTTTTCCCTGCTGTTTAAACCCTATCCTTCCTCAAGAGATAGAGAAACGTCCCAGAACTTCACTTGTATCTTCCTCAACTCCTGGGATGAGGACAGCCATAGCTCTGAGCAATGGCAGTGAGCAGAGGGGAGAGAAGAAAGGGAAAAATTCACGCGGTGCAGGCAGGCATTGCATGTAGCACTCACACTTGCAGTCCCTGCCTGCCTCAAGATCCCAAGCTCTCTCACATGTATACTCATGTTGTACCTATCATGAGCAAAACCTTGCATTGATCACTGGGCAATGCAATGCCTGGCTCAGCTGTACAGGTTTTGCTTTTCTCCAGAGACTTTGGAAGAAAGCTTATTCTGCCAAGCACATACTAATGCAATCACTGAAAGTGCTATTTACATTGCATTAATACTTCTCATTGCTATGTTCTTGCTGCTATCATTCCCCTATGAGTTAGGAAAGGAATCAGGATTCTTTGCTTATTGGTCAATGGGATTCAAATGTCTTCAGGTTGTTAGTGCCAGTATTTAGTTTCACATTGCCTGATAATTGTTCAGTCCTATTTTGGTGATTTCCCAAGAGAAAATTGCCCACATCTCAGCCATCATTCATTATTTCTCTTGAGCTTCTCATTAAAGAGAGACAAGGCCTGACTGAATGGGGTGTGTGATTACTTTTTGGTGCCAAATAGCAATCCTTTTGGTTCAGGTTCAAGTATGTTTTCTGGACTTGTGCTGCTGCAGCCTGTCTTGTTCCTGTTCTATCTGTTAGTCCAGCAGCTTTCATAAAACATAAACTGAACATATTTTAAAATGTTGTTATCATGTGGAAATTAAGAGTTTCAGTTGCTTTACTGGCCTGCAGTTCAAAAATAGAAAGATCTTGTCTGAAGTTTTCAGCTCCCAAGAAATACAGCCTTTCATCTAAATAGCTTCCTTAGGCCATAGTTTATGGAGTCAGACTTCAATCCTGGTGTGAGGTCCCTGATTTCACCGAAGTTACTCTAAAGATGGATTTGGCAAATGAATCTTTAAACCTCCAGCATAATGAATGACAGATTATTATTAATATTTGAACAAGTCATTGCTGGTATTACATCTTAGTTCATCAAAATCTATGAAAGATTAATTTTTTACATGTATCTTTTACTGTCAGTGGGCTTCAAACTTCATTAGACACCTTATTATGAAAATGTATTTTGCTTTTTACTTAGCAGTTTTTCTGATGCTATTGGTAAATAATTGGATGCTTTTGATTCTTAGGTCTGAATCGATTGCTCAGTAATGGCTCCTATGAAGCTGCGTTTCCTCTTCATGAGGTATTTTTCTCCATTTTTTTTGCCTTTGAACAGACATTTCCCACAAAGTGAATTCTGTGTAATCATTTATTCTCAATCTTATTCATGTTATTAATCTCTTTTGTATTCTGTGTCTGCCTCTGACATCCCTCCCATTTAGTAATGCTTTTTTCTTGGAAAAAAATGCTTTTTTTCATGCAAAAAGAGATGAGTAAGGAGAGTTGTTCTGGATCTCTTCTGTAAAAGTATTTGGTTTGATAAAACAGTGTGTTTTCAGAGGGGAAAAATATCATGCTGTGGTTTTGTCTTTGAGATTCTCCAGTTTGTAGCCTTTGACTTGAACACCATTTATCATAAATTGTTTATGAAGAATAATCTCAAATCTTACTGAGGTCAGAGGAAATTGTCTTTTTAATGTGATAGCTTCTGGTGCACAAGTATGGAGTTTGCACAAATTGTGTGATCCATAGCATTAGTGAGAGAGATTTCTTAGATATTCTTTTTTGCTGCTGTTGTTCATTAATGTCCAGATTTGTATTTTAGGGAAGTTACAGAAGCAAGAATTCGATAAGAACCCATGGGGCAGAAAACCATAGGCACTTGCTCTATGAGTGCTGGGCTTCCTGGGGAGTGTGGTATAAATACCAACCACTGGACCTCGTGAGGTAAGACTTTCCTGTATGTCACATTATAGGTCCTTTGAGCATAGGTTATCTCTCTTCTGACAAAACCGTGAAAAGCTCAGTTAATTAATGTGGTTTTTAAAAACTGATCCCGAGGTCATGGGAGTCCATTTCATTCATGATGTCACTACATTCAAAGACGTATCTGTAGAGGAGCTTGTAGGAGGAGCTGAAAGTGAAGGAAGTTTCCCTCTAGAGTTTCCTGACACCATTACTTCTAACGAAGGGTTTGCAGAAAATTTAAGAGAGAAAAAGAAGAAGAGAGAAATCTGTGGAGGCTGAGTAGACTTGGTTGCATGTCTATCCACTGGAGTTCTTCTTCCTCCTCAGACATCCACAGATTTTTCCACAGCTATTTTACATGAGAAAAAAGGCAATCAAAATAGCAGATCCCTTAGCTGAGATCATGGGCGTCCTGTGGTGGTTCAGAGTAAGTGTTTACCCAAAGAGGAGGGTGTCAGGAGGATCTGTGGGGCTCCCTGAGCATTCACAGCAACATGAGTCTCAGCAGCCATCGAGCTCAGCAGGGATCAAAGCTGCAGCCCAACCCAACCTGCCATTTGCTGCCTGGAGTGCACCCATGGCTGCAACGAATTCACTGAAGGATGGGTGACAGGAAAGGAGAGGGAATGCCTTTTTCTTCTCACTTCACAGACGTTAGGTCCCTCGCATTTCCTTAGCTCCTGCCAAGTCTTCCCTGTCTACTGCCGCTCTCAGCAGCTCACGTGTCTAGCGAGCTGGAGATTTTTCCTTGAAGAGCTGACAACACCAGCAAGACCTGTTGTTCATTTCACTTAGAAGTATCTCAGTGTGCATACTTTAAGCAGAAGCTTTTTTAGTACCAGTTCTGCAGCAGGAGCAACTTTTTTATTTGTTTCCCATAGCAACAGCTATGTGGGGTGTGCTTGAAGGGAGTAGTAGTGTTGCCATCTGTACAAAAGGAGTGGTTGGATGTTAATTCTTCCACAGACATACCACTGCTAGCTGGAATTCCCCTTTACTATATGCTTTAGAAAGGTGAAGGAGTAAATTAGACGTAGATAATATAATTATCTCATTAATAGATATATTACTTCCACTTTAAAGTCAAGCTGCCACAATGGTAAGAGAAATTGTTCATACTTTGGTGCTGTTTTATTTTTTCCTTAGCGGTTAAAATGAGGCCTTACATCTCTAGTGCTGTCAATTTGGTGCCTCACAGATTTCATTTAATTTCATCAGCTGGCTGTTATGAGAAACTAGTCACTAGAAATATATGAGGAATAAGTCATTTGAGGGCAATTGCATGATTCTGCTTTCACTCTGCTTTGAAACACGTGCAGTATGAAGGCGCAGATTTGGCAGAGTTGCAAAGGCGACGCTTATTAATCAACAAATGTGGTACCAGGGTTTTAATTACACTTCCATTGGAATTTAGGATCCATACTTTACAAGAATAATTTAAGATCCTTATAATTGATAGCAGTTGGAAAGAGCCTGGATTTACTGTATTTATGTACTCTGGGGCCATGTAAATCAATGGAAACAGTTGCAGTGATTCCTGGGGTCTTTGGGTCATCTCCTTCACACTTCTGTGCATAGCTGCTTTCCTCCACATTGTGCACAAACTGCTCCTGCCGCTGCTTGCACATGTTATTTACAAGATAAAAAGGGAGGGAGAAAACTATATTTATAAAATGATTATAAAGCTACCTAAATGAACTGGAAAGCAAAAGTAATTCCTGAGTAACTTGCATTTTACTCCATGTTTACATTAAATGACTTGATTGCAAGCTGACAACTCCCTTTCAATCTCCTGTCAAGTCTTCCTCCGCACCTCCTATGCCTCTGACATAACATGAGAGCTTCATGTGTCCAAAACAACTGTTGGAAAGGTCTAGCTCCCTCACAACTTGTTTCTGTCAAGTAAAAAGTTCTGTATAGGATTTCATTCTGACGTGCAAAAGGTTTAATGAAGACCAATAGGTTCTTAGCTTCAGTTCAAACCCGTCTATATTCTAGCTCCATGACTTTCTTATAGGCATCCTGAAAGCTAAAGATTTTATAATGAAGGTTGTTAAATACAGAGGAATCCAATATCACAATATATGGGTCTGAAATCAGACTTTGTACCTTAATATTTTTCAAAAATGTGCCTTATCGATAAATACGGAGATTGAAATCTTGGCCCAGTTAAGAAAGACAGTGATAGTTCCACCATTGGGATGGGGTGAGGGGAGAGACAGTTCAACATTAAGATAGGTGATATAGGAGGGCTAGTATACATGCTAGCATAAAATTGAGAAGCTGAATTTTTTTATTATTATTCTAATTGGTACAGCATATATGAGGATAGGAGAAAGGTCCCTTCCAACCCAAAGATTCTATGATTCTCTGATAGCAGAGGTGGATTATTCTATTAAGTGCTTGCGGGGGGCTTTATGTCTCTGCTACTTAGGTTAGTTGTGGAGGAAATTTTCTGTGGGAGAACCATCAAAGACACAAAATATTTTTTTCTGTTCTTATTAACAATCTGAGAAATTGGATGGTGTAAGTTAACAAAGTTAACAAAAATGCAAATGTTATCAAGGCTGGAAAAGTTCAAGGAGGCCTTCAATGAGCAGACTGGTAACAGGTGAAATTTAGCTATAAGTAATGTACTCTAGAAAAAAAAAATTCCTGGAATTCTACATGTATATTACTGAGTTCTGGCTAAAGTGTCAGCATGCAGGTAAGACAATTGCCATCACTGTAGAGAGCTATATGAAATTCCTGTTCTGTATATAGTGACAGAGAAGAAAGAGGTTATCCCTTGTATTAGGAAAAAAAAGAGTGGCAAAGGTATCTCTAAACCATCTTCATCTCCTGAGGGCCATTATGGTCCAGACTAACCCAATTATGGATTGGAATAAATGTGGAACTGCTCTGAATATGGCACCTAGGAAGGTCTCCAAAGACCTTTGATGGTTGGACTTGATGATCTTAAAGGTCTTCTCCAACCTTAATGATTCTGTGATTCAGTGATTCTGTGACCTTGTAACTGCCATAGTTTGTTTCTGTAGCACTCAATCTAGTGGTATCCAAGCAGACACTTAAAAAAAATATGCTAACTATGGGGCTAGAAGAAATGAAATATTAATTTCATCCTTATGCAAATTACAGTAGTACAGCCTATAGAATACCAGCTGTGAAGTAATGGGCAACAGTGGAAAAATGAGGCTGTTTGTCCATATTTAAACCAATATATATCAAAGTAATGTCAACATCCTGCACTTATTTTTAAAACCAGGCTCACAAATGGTCTCAGATGCTATTTCCTTACACTGCAGAGATTTAGGTTGCTTCCCATCATTTCCATTCTTCTTTATGCACACACTGAACCTTGCTTGGGTCTTCATCTAGGATGAAGCTGTTTGATCTCTAGATCAAAAAAGAATACTATAATTTACACCATTAGATGGAAAGGCTCAATAGGATAGGAGGTGAAGTTTGTCATGAATGTTTGTCAAGTAGGGGGTTGGAATGAGGAACCATTCATCCTTGAATGTAGGGAATGAAGCAAGAAAATAAATCTTGGTGAATGTTAGGTTTACTTCACTACTTTGAACTATGTACATGGAGGAAAAAAAAGGTCATAAATATTCAGTGGAAGTAAGCTCAAAATGTGAGCTTGCTTTTTCAATGGAGCAGGCACAGCTTGACATCCTAGGTGTCAGGAAAATAATTGGGCTGAAGCACTAACACTCGTAAGTCAGGGCTCAAAAAGCACTTTCCAGTGTGTCTTTTTACAGACAGACCTGCTGCCCTTGTCAGAACTGAGCACGTTATCTTTAGCTTGCCATCTCTTTAGCCTGTAAATTTGAGTCTCTCTTGAATGAAAGAATAAAAACAACATGACAATATTTGGCTTCTCATACAGTACTGGTAAACTCAAATGATAATAGTCAGCGTAGGTCAGTATCATTCAGCAGAGCATGAGCTCAGCTCAGACAGATATTGCTCACACTGGAAATTTTTTTATATTCCTTTGAAAACTGATGATTTTGTCCATTCTAGACCAAGTGTTTCTTTCTCTTCTCCACTGAATCCAGCCCTAGAGTTCATCATGGGTCTTTCCCTCCTCACTGTGAAAATTTGACCAAAGATGTTTTCTGGTAGCATAAAGGAGCCAGCAGCACTGGCTCACTGCATTCTTTGTCTCTGGACAGATCAGAAGTTTCATCGTTAGTGTAAAAGTGGGTTTTCATCAGCAGCTATTCTCAAATTCAGTTGATACGCAAGTTTAAGTTGCCTGCAAAGTCTCTGAAGTGCAAGAATGTCATCTGGCCTCATTCTTTAAAACTAATCTTGCGAATAATCTCCTAAAATCTTCATTGTAATCATGGTAATTGCATATTGATTTGTAAAGCATCCTAATCTGATCATCAGCCTACTGTGCACAAGACCATCAAACACAGGACAAGGCATGCAGCCTGCTCCTATGCTGATGAGTTCAGCCAGGGTTTTTTGTGTGCTTGATGTATTCTTTAACACATAAATAAAGGTTTGGTTGTGTCGTGGTTTAACCCCAGCTGGCAACTAAGCTCACTCACTCCCCTACAGTGGGATGGGGGAGGGAATCATGAGTAAAAGTGAGAAAACTCGTGGGTTGAGATAAAGACAGTTTAGTAGGCAAAGCAAAAGCCACACGTCCAAGAAAAGCAAAACAAGGAATTCATTCATCATTTCCCATGGGCAGGCAGGTGTTCAGCCATCGCCAGGAAAGCAGGGCTCCATCATGCGGAACAGTTACTTGGGAAGAGAGATGCCATAACTTTGAACGTCACCCCACCCCTTCCTTCTTCTTCCCCCGGTTTTATAGGCTGAGCATGATGTCATATAGTATGGAATATCCCTTTGGCCAGCCTGGGTCAGCTGTCCTGGCTGTGTCCCCTCCCAGCTCCCTAAGCACCCCCAGCCTTCTCGCTGGCAGGCCAGAACAGGAAAAACTGGACAGTCCTTGACTGCTCAGCAACAACTGAAAACATCAGTATGTTATCATCATTTTCTCATCCCAAATCCAGAACATAGCATCATACTAGTTTCTATGAAGAAAATTAACTCTATCCCAGCTGAAACCAGGACAGAGGAGGAAAAATGCTAATGAATATGTTATTTCAATCCAATTATTTGTGAAGTACAGTTATACAGCCAAAAGACAAAGCAGGCCATCCATTTCCCAAACACAAAGAACTAGCTTTTTAAAATGAACTCAGTGTTTCCTTCCTGAGTTCTCCACTTATCTCACTGTAAACTGTGGTTAGTGAATTTTTAAATTCACTTTTTAAGTTCATTCATGAGGCAGGTCCCTCAGTGCGGATTTAGAAGCCTAGTTGCAGGCTTTTTCTTTGGGAAATTCTGACTCTGCTCTCTGATCTACTCTTCAGATATTATACAAATACTTATTTTCTATTAACAAGCACAGTTAAGGAAATTTATTCTAATTAGCAGGTAACGTCACTGTGTTGTGTTTTAAAACAGACGGTACTTTGGTGAGAAAATTGGGCTGTACTTTGCCTGGTTAGGCTGGTACACAGGGATGCTCTTCCCAGCTGCCTTCATTGGATTGTTTGTCTTTTTGTATGGAGTCACCACTTTGAACCACTGCCAAGTCAGGTAATGTGGGCACTTTTATAAGGGAAATTACAACTGTGGGTTATTACGAATAATTTAAGAGCTCTTCATATGAATTGTTAATTATTTCAGTTTGAACTGTTGAATGAATACTCAGGAAAAGACTGTGCTTGGTTCTCATAAAATACCCAGTATTGAGCTTCCCTTGTGTTGTGCTCCTGAATTGGGATGGGAGGCAATGTTTCCTGCCCAGCTCCAGTTGCTGATGGTGCTGGCAACTCAGCATGAAGTAGGGAAAAAGTAGGGTTCCTTCATTACTATTGTAACAAACCAGCAGAAGAGTGAGAAAATTTCACTCTCTTCAAGGCCTTTCCCAAAGATCTACCACAGGGAGGCATTCTTCGGTTGAAGAACCCCCTGGACCTTCTGCTGAGTGCTGCATCTCTCCATCCTTGCACACTTAAGTCACAAGAATAAGTCAAACTTAACTTTATCTGTAATCATCCTCACCCTCCTCCTACCAAAGGTCACTTCTGACTCAAGGAGAAGCTGGAAATGGTAAAGAGATGCTGGTAGGCTGGCCCTGAAGAAGTCCTCTGCAGTTATGATTGTAAACTCTGAAGTGTTAGATAGCCAACAAATATTGATTACAGGCATGCAGTTATGAACATCTTGGCTTCAGTTACAAAACCAGTATTGTTCAATAAGTATTTGAATATTAGTAAAACTTATCAATCCATTTTAAGACTGATTGTTGTGTATCAAACTATTAGTTTTTATCTTTTCTATTTTTTCAGTAAAGAAGTCTGCCAAGCTACAGATATCATAATGTGTCCTATATGTGATAAATACTGTCCCTTCATGAGGTTGTCAGACAGCTGCGTTTATGCCAAGGTACATTTTAAACTATGCAAATGGAAATGCTTTCCTTGTAAAAGCATTAATTTTGCCTTTTGAATTTGTCTTTAGCGAGCTTGGGCAGATAAAATCTTGAAAGGACAGATCAAGTTCAGCCAATATTAACATTCATTGTCTTTTACCAGGACTTAGTTTGGATTGTAAAACACTTGAATGCAATTTACACTTAGAGATTCAGCAATCCCAAAGGTTGTGTCCTAGATGCATGTGCTAGGGTGACCTTGGCATCAGCCTTTATCTTATGAGCCATCCTTTGTACATGGCTCCATAAAATGAATGCTTTGGTCTGAAATTATGCTTACACCACCTGGTCTTGGCAGGGGTCAGTCCCAGGCCAGACTGGCAAATAGTCCCGTCAATTGACTGGTGCATTTCACATGTCAAGGGAAGGATCCTCAGGACTGTCAGGCCAACTGCACTCATGATCACATTAATCATATGAGGCAAAAATAGAAAATAAAGCCTTATTATAATAAATTGATCACACTATTATTATATCCCTCAGGTAACCCACCTTTTTGACAATGGAGCTACTGTCTTTTTTGCTGTTTTCATGGCGGTGTGGGGTAAGTTTTTGTTCTGATATTAAATAATGGCACAATCTTTTTCTTAAAGATTGTGATGCAACATAGGCCTTTGTAATTTCCAGCACACTTTTTTCAGACACTGAGAAAAACAATATAGGCTTGATTCTTTCCGTTTCTGCAAAATAAAGATGGAAGTGCTTGAAATCAGTTTTTTATGTGATAATTCTAATTAAAATAAAAACATGGATGCAGTACATAGTGTCTATGTAGACAGTTACATTCTGGGGGTAATTTTGTAATTGTTTTTCAATCTTTTGGCACTGAGGCCTTTTCTCTGCTACTGTTCAGGGTTTATCTTAGCTTAGGGCAGCTCAGTTTAGTGTCTATGCTAGAATGTATTCATGTACTGTTTTTCCCACCTTGCAGAAAAGCAGTAAAACATAAATACATGTAAGCTGGTTGTAATTAAAGCAAAACTCTGATGAAATAAATGGAAGATTTAGTTGAATGACAAATTGATCCAAGAATGGTCTAACTGTTGCCATGGAGGCTGAATTTTGCCCATAGGACAGTTCTATTTCTGGCTCGACTATTTTTCCTACTGTGGTCTTGTAGGCAGAATTGAAGGCAAGAGGAAACAATAATTTCTAAAACTAAACTAGATTTCTAAACTAGATTTGGAGGCGGGAGGGGATAAA
>NW_010533875.1:0-32479 GCF_000687285.1 Phaethon lepturus
AGCATAACGCCGGGACAGGTACACGCACACCCTCCGGGAGAGGTACACACCCCGCTGGGACAGGTACACATCCCCCGGGACAGGCACACGCACGCCCGGGACAGGTTGCACACCCCGGGACAGGTACACACAAACCCCAGGACTGGTACACACACCTCCGGGAACAGGGACACACACACCTCCTGGGACAGGTACACACACTGGAACAGGTACACACACACCCCCAGGACAGGTACACATGCCCTCCAGGACAGGTACACACACCCCCAGGACAGGTACACACACACCAGGACACATAGAGGCAGCCCCAGGACAGGTGTACACACTGAGCGAGGTACACACACCCCCAGGACAGGTACAGAGACATCCCCCGACCAGCTCTGGACCAGGTACATGCACCCCCAGACCCGAGCAGTGTGACCCCCACTGCTGCTCCGCTGGTGCAGGGCGCGTTCCTCTGCCCGAGGTCTGAGCGGGTGATGCTGGGTCTCCCGCGCGGCTCTAGGTGCAAGGGCATGGAGACACGCTCCCGCTCCGACACCCGCCAAGATGCACAAGCCTAAATTAATTTGCAAGGGGTTTGTTGGGTTTTTTTCCAAGCTCATTGCCATGCACATTACCCAGCATATTGTATTTTCCTAGTCAGGTCAAGTCCTGAGAAAATCCAGCGCTGTGATCCAGTAGAGATTTTAAACGACTGGGTTGCATTCAGTTAAAACTGAAGATTTTTACTTGCACAGGTTTAGTGAAGCGGCAGTATAAAATCTTCCATAGGTAGAAAAATTAGTGAAGCGGCTACTGAAAGTATTGGTAACAGCCCCTGAAGGAACTATCTTGTCTTTTTGGCGGGGCGAGGGAAGGTATTTGGTGGATTTTACTTTAGCAAACTTTTATATTGATGCAGAACCACCTCAACCCTTTGAGCTCCAGATTTATTTTCAGTGATTTTACATGTCCAAATACGAATAAAGATGCATATCTTATTTTGACTGAAATAAAGTGTGTTTTCTTGGTCTGCATCAATCATTAGAAGTGTAGCAGTTTTATATTGGAAGGAAAAAACAGAAAGCAAAACTCTGCAGAAAGGGAGCAGGCTCATAAGACTGTACTTAGTGGTAAAAAAAAGGAAAACCCAGCCAAATTCACCTCACTATGGTTTCAAACACTTGCTGAATGCAAAGCAAGTACTGCAAGGAGAAAAGAGGAGAAAGCACATATTTCATGGGAGGGAAAAAAAGGCTCAAAATCCTCTACAAAACAAACCCGCTGGTTTTCTTGGTCTCTCACCTGCACCCCAGCAGGTCTCAGCAGGGTCCCAGCAGCAGGCAGAGCCTCGCGGTCCCAGGCGCAGCCTTGGCTCTGCCGCCGGTGCCTCTGCACTGGGTCTCCTCACAAAACCTGCCCCGCCGGAGCCTCCCAGAGTCTCTTCTTCGGGAAGTTGCGCTGAGGGCAACTGTGTAATCAAAGCAGAAAATACCGGTAGGCAGAGGGCTATGGGAATCTATATCTCTCTCCATATCAGAATGAGTATGTATCCATAGGAGGTGAATTTAAACTGCTTAGCTCAAGTACCGCTGACATGGATTAGCTGCCTGAGCTTTTACCCTGACGTCCTGTCATGTCCTGTCAAGCTTTGCAGCCTGCTCCAAGCTCCCTTATTGATGGGTAAATGTAAAGAACAACATACATATCCCCTGCGTGCTCCACTAGATAGTTTTGCATGCACTTTGAGGCCTCCTTCATGGGTGTCCACTTTCATGCAGTCCACCTATGGACTGCACATGGGTCCAGAAAATGGGGATCGCTGTCTGTCGCTGGATGTGCAGCCAGTTTGGGGCCATTTTTTATCTGAGCAACGCGAAATGACTCTGTAATAGAGCAGCAACTAAGTTGTCCTCAAGTTAGTATCTGCTTCAGCGTTATGGTGGCAATATTTCACGGCAATATTTCATAGTCTGTCTAAAGGGGGTTGTTAATGAGTCTGGGTGGTATTATATGCAGAGTGGCTAAATATCCAGTGGCTTAGAGAAAAAAAAAGCTGAAAGCCCTGCCTTCTCTGCTGTAAGGCTGAATTCATTCCATTAAATGGCTTTGAGAGCTCAGCTACAGTTTAGCGGGAGACTTTATTACCTCCTGAAAATTGGAGAGTACTAAAACAATTGTCAGGCATGCAAAGGAAAGTTTGCATTCCGTTGTGCTAAGCAGCCAAATTTACATATTCTCAACCAGATCTGGAGATTTAGAAAGCCTTCATAATTGCATTAAACATGCTTATTCTCCATGTTCTCTCAAGCAGAGCTGATTACCCCGCGTTGGGCAATGCCTGGAGGGAAATTTGCTAAGCCACATGTTGTCAACAACTTGCAAAGAAACTTAATTTTTCCAAGGAAATGGCGGTTTGGTTATTCCTGCAAAATGTCTGTCTTTCCCAGCAGCTCTATGAGGCGACGCATGTCTTCTGCCTGTGCTCTCTCAGGATGACGATGCTCAGCCCGTGCAGAGTGACTCTCACGCCCCGCCAGCGGTGCACCTCAGCTGGCAAGGTCTAATGTCCGCAAAGTGCCGGGATTAGACCCACAAAGTAACCTCAAGCCCACATCTGGATTGGACCAGATGTCCTGGTCCCTCCACACTCTCCCCGCATCAGACCAAGGCGAGTGAAGCGGTTGCAGAAGCACTTTCCACAGGCCAAACCTCCATCCCGCAGGATAGCGTTCCGTGCTCTCTAAGGGGCTCCAGGGGCTATAACGGCTATTTTCTTACCCACTTTTCTGTAGGAAATTTATCTGGTTTTGTTTACTTTCTTGCTCATTACAGGCAGCAACATCTTGACCAGCTCTGGGGATTAAACCCAGGCTCTGCAGAGCGATGCCCTTGGCATCAGGCTTGGCTTTTTTAGAGGGAACCGCAGCATGGTCACCCTGTGAATCGAAGGGAGCAGGGACACGCTGTGCTCACTAATGCTTTGTACTGGCCACAAATTGAGCTCGTAGACACACGATCAAGCCCTTCGCATGAAGATCAATCTGTTTTCCTTACGGACCGAGTGGGACAGAAAGGAGAGAGCACCTTACACAAACAAGAAAGCCCTGCACAGCTGAGGACCACGTTATGGTACCAGCACTTTTGTGGAGCATCTCCTCACCAGAGGCAGTTGCAGAAGCCAAATCCACCCTTCCTGGTGCTCGTGGGACCGCCCGTCTCAGTGTCCAACACCAGGGTAAATCCTCTGCAACAGTAAATCCTCTGCAGGGTAAATCCTTCCAGCCTGAAGGAAACATCTCATGCTGTGCCCCATCACTAAAAGAGGGTAGATTCAGACTAGATATAAGGAAGAATTTTTTGACAATGAAGGTGGTAGAATGCTGGCCCAGGTTGCCCAGAGAGGCGGGAGATGCCCCATCCCTGGAACCATTCCAGGTCAGGTTGGACGGGGCTCTGAGCAACCTGCTCTGGTTGAAGATGTCCCTGCTCCCTGCAGGGGGGTTGGACCAGATGGCCTTTGAAGGTCCCTTCCAACACAAACCATTCCATGATTCTATGATCACTAGCAAAACCTTCCCTTGGGGAAGGCAATCCAGCACTGAGCCCAGCCCTCACAATTCACAACACCCATTTTCCTTTCACTGTGGCATCGGGAAGGCAGCGTCAAAGTAAGAAAATCTCTACGACAGGGAAGGAAGGACTTTTTTTTCCCTGGCCAGTTGTATGGCCCATATGGTTATCGAGTTATGGGAAAATCTGGCTGCCCAAACAGGTGCCACCGCTCGCAACCTACAGCCTCATTTCCTGATCGCGTCTTAATCGGCGAGTTGGTTGTGAAAGTTGATTTCTTGCACATTCTTATATCAGTGGGAATTTCTGCCCTTCCCTGACAAGTATTATAGGCAGCCTTTGACATACAGCCCTACAGGACCTAAATAGGCTGCTATTCTTTTCCTACCCCGAAAGGGAGCTTTGTGCCAGGGATTCATTAAACTGCACTGCACAGCCCTTCATAAATGGGCTCAATAATGAACAGTCGATTTAACTGGAAAAGCTGCTGGAGCTGTTAAATTAAAGGGAAATAAAGTGCACTTCAGGCTCAGTCTGCCAGAAGAAAATGTTGACCTAAAAAAAAAAATCTTCATTTTACTGAATCTTTTGCAAACAGGCTAAAATCTTCAGGAAGTTTATACTCGTAACAGGGAGGGGGGGAATTTTAAAACCTACTGGTTTGCTTCCCCACTAATCAAGAAAGAAAAATTGACAATAAAATATTCAGTAAAATCAGAAGGAGGGATCAAAGGCATATTCCACTGAAGGCAAATTTCAGCCACATAACCTAAATTTATTTTATGTGTGTAGATAGAAGATTGGGTGGCTTATGTAGATCCAGTCCTCACCTGCCTTAAATCACTATATACCCCTTCAAATGATGCATGTCTGTATATGTGCCTATATAGAGTTCCTTCCTTTACATTCTTAGTAGAGATGCTATTTTGTTCAAATGAAGTTACTAGTGGACACAGGACTGCAGAGTTGGCACCCCGCAAACGAAGCCCAGTTTTCTTCTTGCAGCCTCTGGATGCTGTTGCCTCAGTTTCCCTTCCGCTCTTTCAGTCTCGGTGTGCGTTTCGTGTTCTGCCAAGATATATTCCCTCCAGAAGAAAGGGCAAAGCAGTTTTTGGTGGCTCTGCTGGCACCGGTGTGTGGGTGACATGGGTTTGTAAGCATGGCATTCCACTGGAAAGAGCTGTGCAAGCACAAAGCTGTGTTGTCTGTGCTTAGGGGATCATCACTCCATCAGGAAAAAAAAAAAACAAACAGATATGGTTCAGAAATGGAAAAGAAATCGTGGGTCACTTCAGGCCCTCATCCAATCAAGTTGGTATATCCAAAGTTTCTACTGGAATTAAGTTCATAAATTCTTCAGGGAGGGACTTTATCTCCTGTTTGCCAGTATTTTCTGAAATCTTGGGGTTTTACTCATCCCAGTCCAGCAGCGTCCTGTTCTGGGATCATGTTGCTGATGTGAGGAGTGCAGGACTCGGCTGAAACATGGCCTGTACATGAAGGGACTATATTTAACCTTCTGGATGAATAGGAAAGTCCATCATTCACCTGAGCCTGACCCACCTCTAGGTTTTATAAGAGTGGAATTCCTTATTTCAGTGGGTTTACTCCAGCATAAAACTGGGGTTGCTTAGTGGTGAACCATCTCTTCCATCATAGCCATCTCATTCTCCTTCATCTGAGCAGTCATAAATACTGTTTTACAGCTGTGTTACGCGCTTTTATATATGATAGCTTGTGAAGGAAAACTATCTATGGGAAAGTAGTCTGGAAGGCTAGGGACAGAAAGATCATAAGATGCATGCAATGGGGAAGGGACCATGTCCAAATCTGCTTCCTGGGGCAGCTCATCTGAAAACAAACCTCAACACCAGCTTAAAAAAACTGCGTTTCTTTCACTGTTTCAGATTGTAACTGGTTTTTCATTATATAAGCTTCCCTGTTGGAGAAACACTCATCTTTTTCATAGTAGTGTAGGTTTTGTTCATATTTTCTATATAATTTTAAAGGTGATAGCAGCAGGCTTTCAGCTCTTCACTGAAGTTGCCTTCAGTGGGTGGAATATTTTTTCATACTCTGAAAACGCGAGGATTCAGGAAGAGTATTAGCTGTTAATATACCAGTCTTCCACCTAAATTTTGCATAACTATTTATGGCTTGATTAAAAATTACCTGGGTTAGACCACAATCCCACAAAAGTTGCAAACCCATCAACTTTGCTGCAAAAATAATGCATTTGGTAACTTTTGTGGGCTGCTTTCTTGAACGCAGCACTTGGGTGTATTGCTGGTGGCTCCCTGTCACCACTACAAGAGCTGTGCAAAACCACCACTTGCCTCTTCAGGAAAGAGTTTCAGGGGTTAAAATTGTAATTTCATTTCATAAAGTCCTTCTCATAGTCTGGCACTTGGCTACTGGTAGACATATGCATTGAGGAAAGGTTTATGGATACTTGAAAAGAATAAGAAAGGAAATTACTTTTCATATTATTGAGAAATATTTTTTCATATTTGATTTTCCTCAGACCTTGTGTATTGCTTGAAATTTGCAGAGTATTATCTTCACTCAGAGACATTTCTACAAGTAAACATGTAGGTTTTGAGATCAAACTCATTCCTTTATTTTCGTTAGTTGTGCAGGCTGCTGCTTGGTAATGCTTTGCTGGGTGAAAATAAAATGTGAAATGCAAACAAATAGCAACTAACGTCAAGCACCTTGTTCGCTGCACACTATCCTCCCACTAGTCTCTGCTTGCTTGGTGGGAACCAGCTGATTTGATCTCATGGCTCCTGACAGGCTTTGTCAGGAGGTACTGCATGGGTTTTGGGGAGGACAGGAGGTCCTCAAAACCTTACCTGGTGCAAACAGCGAGGATTTAGCAAACACTGCAAAATAGTCTTCATGCATCTCAAACCAGTCACTGAAACCAAAGGCACTGAGGTGCTTCTCGGAGGTCCGGCCATGCGCCGTCCACGTCATGGGGGAGAGCATAGGAGGGCTGGGTGCTGCTTGGTGTGTGGTCCATGGTCATACGCAGCCTGGCACCAGCGTTTCAGAAAGAAGTCTTCTCGTTCATTATTTATGCTCTGAAATGAGGACTGTGTCCAATCTCCGGCGAAGCCGTTTCCACTTCCTTTCACTGAATGATGAATAACCCCAATTAATGGACCTAATTTTCAGAACTGCTGAGCACCAGTGACTCCCTGGTGAGCCAGTCCCTGTCTCTTTGCCCTCCATTTGGGAATAACCAGTTTTCTTAAGCCAGGAAACCCCACGTCAAAATCTTCACAGGACATGTGGCATAGGACATAGGACATCTTCCCTCCGTGTAGCTATGAGCTAAGCTCCGCTTGTCCTTCCAGCTCACCCATGGCCTGAGCCCCTCTCCCGTTCCAGGTAGCACTCAAATGCTGCTTCAACCGTCCTGGAGAGTCCCTGACTTGGAGGTAACTCCAGGTACCTGCAACCATGGCAATGTTATCATAACTCTTCTTATTCCTTTATGGCTCAAATAAACCTGGTGCAGCCCAGCTGATGGATCTGTAATGTGATGGCCCTGGCAAAAATTGGGCTCTCTGCCTGTGGAGCTGCTCTGGCACGGCCTCGTCTGCCGCAGCCCCAGGGAGAGAGCTGGGGCTCAGGTGCCGGAATGCTGGGAGCTGTGTGACCCCATGGCACACAACATCAGAGCCCAGGTATTTACCCAACGGAAAATTTTTTTTCTGGTGTGTTACAATTGATGGGAAATATTTGCATCACAAGACCATCTTTAAATGTTGGTCAACACTGTGTCCCAGTATTTAAATGGTTAAACCCTGTTTCCTTCCAAGATTATTTTTTTCCATAAAATGGACAATTGCGGAATTTTTAATTGCTTTATTCTTAATAGAAAATGCTATCAAAACTGTGACCAGTCTTGCCTGTTGAAAACGGCCCATTAGAAAGGTCATTTCCTTCAGCAAAACACTCTCATTCAAGCCTTTTTTAACTTGCTTAACTAAACAGATAAATATGATTTCCTATTCCCAGTCTCATCCCCATCCGCTGCAGGGCTGGGCTGCTCTGAGGAGGCCCTCGAGACCTGGAGCAGGACCAGGAATATGTTTTTGCCAGGGTGACACAAAGATTGGACAGATCCATGTCCAAAAACTGCAGGAGTGGGGCAACCGATGACCCTTGCCAGGCTGCCATGGCAAATTCCAGGCTCTGCATTAGTTCCCTCCTGGACCCTCTCTCTAGATGTCCTTTCTGGGAGGCAAATCCAGGTCTTATCTCAAGTGAATATCATGATGTCCTGATACCAGCACTAATTTTATTAACTCCCTTTATTTCTTTCACCATTTATTTTCTCCCCTGATGAGGTACATCTGCAAGGAGTTTCATGGCTTCAGAAGCAGGAACTGGTTTCAAGACCCCTTTCAAATGTCAAAAATAACCTTCTCGTTGCAGCACAGTCTTGCAGATGTGGGGCACATTGCACCTCCAGCAAGGACAGGCTGAGATGGCCACCGGTCTGCAGGACTTGGGGCCAGCAGCAGTCCCCGCTCCTGCACAAAGTGCTGCTTTGGCCCACCCTTGGCCCCGATATGTTCTCAAAAGCCCCACACCCTAAATCGGCCCAACACAAGCGTCAGCCACCCAAGTCAACCTCTGGATTTCAATGGGATTGCTGTCATGCTTAGATTTGGGCATACCTTGCTGAACAGAAGACTTTGTTCACAGCAAGAGGGGTTCAAAACCATTCTGTGGTGCACAGCTACCTTTCAAATGTTCATAAGATTCATCAGCAGTTTAAATCCTAATATCTTACTTGTCTATGAATTATCTAGATAAACACGTAATAAATCATTACATACACATATATACCGAGAGTGGGAGCGTACTGTGGTTAGGAGCTTTGCATACAGCAAATATATATGGGCTAAAAATACCATAAAAAAAATTTTTTTTTTGAAAGCTATAGCTAACAAAAACATTGGGTTTTTGGTGACCAGAAATGTTTTCTTAACCATATGTTTTCAGTCTTTTCTTGCCAGAGCCACTCGCAGATTGTTCCCTGAATTATTTCATGTTTAGAAATGGTGTCTTGTTAAAAGAGAGAGGGAGACGGAGGGAGAGAGTCGCACAAACTGCCATTATCATGCAAATATCCCCAGAGGAAAAAGGACAGTGAAAATGATAGCACTGATCTAATTATCTGCAGGCCAATATAGCTAAGTCACTGAAAGAGGCCCACAGAAAAGGCTGCCACAGAAACACAAAAAACAGCCAGAAAACAATAAGGAACTTAGCAACAGTATAAAAACGGACTTCTTTCTGTGCACAAAGAGCAGTTTTATGAGCATTTTTCTTGCTTTCAGTTTGCAGAAAAGGTTAGAGCACATTTTAAATTCCACGCCAGGATTTTTTCCCCCCCTCAACCCCTCAAGATCCTTTGGCACGCCGTCATATCGCTGCACGCCCGGCGGGGGGAACGCGGCTGCTCCTGCGGCCACCACCACGTGTGTTGGGGGGCTGCTGAGTTCGTGCGAGGTAGATTTTGGTAACACCCTTCCTGGGGCCTTGGATTTTGATCAAGACATTCAAGCTTTGCCTTTGCTCTGTGTTAACACCCTCATCTTCGTTTTGGTGCTCCCAGGGGGTTCCCAGCTGGAGGATGGAGGGTTTGTACGCTGCCCACCCTCCCTCGGGTGACCTGTGCGAGGGTCTCGGTGCTCCCTCCGTGGGGACCTGCAGGAGGACCCCAGTTATTGCAGCTCTCACCCGGGCACAGCCATCCCCAGAGCCATAATTCACCTCAGTAAGGACCTCAGTGAGGACCATGAGATGCTGCCCGCCAGATTGCCAAAAACAGACACTGACAAGCAATTCGGAAAGACCCAAAAGCCACTGACTGCGGCTGTCGAAGAGCACCCCGCACAAGCATCTCATCCACAGCTCCTCTTCTGTGGACACGGAGCTTAGGGACATGGTCTACTGGTGGACTTGGTAGTGTTAGGTTAATGGTTGGGCTCGATGGTCTTAAGGGTCTTTTCCAACCTGAATGTTCCTACGATTCTTGTTGGCGGAGAGAAACGGGCAGCTCCAGAGTAACCTTTCTGCCCTATTTTAGTGATCCTACCTTTGCCTTTCCCACTGACCTTGAAGGGGGTCCCCCCATGATCAACCTAATCAAACTAATCCCACCCAGATCTTAAAAAATCAGGGCACCTGCCAATGGGGCCCAACTCCCTTTGGAGCTCCAGGTGTCAAACCATTGCAGGACCATTGCCCAAAATGTCCTGAAAATACTTTTTAGTCACACTCCTTTTTGAGGGGTATAAAAACACCCAGCCAGTAACTTACTACTCATTGCAGGTTTAAGCTAGGCTGGGACCATAACTGGAAAGAGAAAACACAGAGCATCTCTCTACAGATTCTCCAAGTCACCTAATCTCTGCTATCCCTATATTCTCTGCTATATGTACAAGAAAGTACAGATGCTACAGCAAAGAGTTGTCGGATGTGGTACGCCCTGTCCGTATGGCTCAATGCTCTAGCAAAATGAAAGTGAGGAAGGGCAATATCTTCCCTGGAGTAGGGCTTTGAATTGTTTCTTTTGGCCCTATGGAAGGGGCTTGTAAGAAGGATCTGAGTAGGAGTACGGAGAACCCATTCATCTTGGGTGGGGAGAGTCATCAGTATAGGCAAAGTTCAGCCTTGTGGTGGCAGCACGAGGAGGAAGAAGAGAAGCCGCTGGGAAACCCTGAGGGATGAGGGAATTCAGGCTACAAGACTGTCCTCAGATACAGGCAGGATGGGCACTTTTGGCAATGACTTGAGCCAGTTCTGAGCCTGGCATGCCTCTGGCAAACAGCCAGACATGCAAGATATAGAAATACAAACATTGTGCACTCAATTTTGCCCAGAGGCAGTTTATTTAGACCTACTTAGAGGAAGTCTGGTGATTTTTTTGCAAGGGACCATCTTTAAGCCATACCTCTGCAGTCTGGGGCCTTCAGCTCATATCTTCAGGTGAGGACCACTAGGTCTGGACTGCTGCAGAGTGAACACATGGCCTAGATGCACTGTTTAAAGGTGGATTTTCCTTAGAAGCATGGTATGGGTTCATGGGACAGTATTGGCTTCATGGAGGAAGAATCAGAAGGAGAAAGAGGGCAGAGAAGGACTCAAACAACAGACTTTTGAAGGAATGGGCAGATCCACTTGACGAATTCAGTTCTTGGGAAAGATAAGCTACCTCTCAAGTGCTTAAACACTCATCATGGATAAAAGGTTCCTCTCCCGAGCCACCAAGTGCTCTTTGCCCTCCTGTCCAATCTGTGTCCCAAGAGGATAAACTGGGGATTTATAATGCACATGACGTGAGTGGAGATCTGTGGAAACATGGGTCGGTAAAGGGAATTGGTCTGAGTAGCAGAGCCCTGTTAGATGAGAAATCTGCTAACGAGCCACAAGCAGACCTGTGTGCATGTGCCCTGGTCCTTCCTTCCTCCCCTGTCTCAGCTCCAGCTCTCACCACCGTCTGGAGCCAGCATCATGTGCAGCCCCATGGCGAGCAGCCGAAGGAGTTGCTCAAAGTTGAACCTCTCCTTTTTCCATCTTGCCAGGTTCATCTGAAACCTGAGCAATTCCCCAGTGCTCTTCACTGCATCGCCAAACGCTGTACTGGCTTTTCCTGCCTTACAGACCTCTTGAAAATATGGCTTAGAAAATAGCAGGGAAAGAAAGAGAGAAGTCAAGTTGGCATGAAGAGCATGGCAGGCAGCTCTTTCTCCAGCGTGGACATCCCGCTGCACTAAGTTTGTATTTGAAGATGCAACATATAACAGCAAAGAAAATAAATAGATGAAGGAAACTACCACAAATACTAAGATGGGGAAATAAAAGGCACTCAGCCTCCCCATCCAGCTCTCCTGAGCACTCATTGCATCTTATTTTGGCTTTATAAAGTGTCCACAAAACTCATATATTTCCTAGGAGAGCTTTGTTAGCATTTATACTGTTGGAGGGGAGCTGTCATTTCTGTGAATAGTCAGTTAAGGTCGGAAAACAGATTTTGGTAGCAAAACTGGCTGTGTTAGATAAATGTTAGTCATGGTGATTATCTGCCAGGGAACGCGAACAGGCTGCGAAGTGATAAGAGAAGCTGCTGGCACCAGAGATCCTGTTTAAATTTTTTCCATGTACATGGAATTTAATTTATGCAGGCTTTGCAAACAACGTCTGATCGCTGTGTCAGATGGTCCAGCACCAGATCAGCAGCCGCCAAATTTGTAGCCAGGCAAACTCACCTCCTCGTTTGCTGCACTGGAGAGAGATGGAAGGGGTTTGAGCCTTCTTCCTCACAACTCTTTGTGCATTTTTTAGATCTTCCACAGAGCAAGTCTCTCCCCATCTGACCTCTTTTGTGACAGTATCTACCCGATACACATTCTTCCCTCCCTGTTTTTTTTAACTTGCTGCTTCCCAGGCCACTCTGTTAGAAAAAATGACATCATTGGAGAAATATCTGACATTTCAGCTGATCTAAATTCAAAATACATTGCGTATTGAATAGCATGGCACAGCACACACAGACAACTGACAGGCCATAGCAGATACCTCAGGGAGGAACTAGATCAAGCACTACTTTGGTTAACAAGGACCATGAAAACTAGACTTAATTGTCTACATCTAAAACACACCCTTATCATCTCAGTATGTAATAGGTTTGATTCCCCTCTGTGTTTCCCAACTGCAAAATACACACCATTAATCTGCTGTGATGGAGGCGTGGAGATGAGCTTCACAGTCTGATGCCCACAGTCCATGATTTGCACCATGACATGAAGGGCTATGCAGAAAGGGCCAGCAATAACCCAATGGGCTAATGCTTTGTTAAGACTCCTCTGGATTACGAGGAGAAGGGATCTGAGACCAGAGTTGAATTTGTAAGGATGCTCTGGCATCACCAACATGGCATTAAGGGCTGCCTGTCTAAGCACACCAGCTCTTCCCATCACCATGTAAAAAGATGACCTTTTTTAACACGTCTGGGATACACAGATCCCTTTCTGAGCCCATGGAGGATGTGTCTGTGCTGGTAGCCCTGGGAGCTGGTTTCCAGCCACTATGACTAATAGTGTGACTTCTGTCTTGCCCTAATCCTTGCCCCGGCTGATCCTGCTGGCCCTGGTGCATAGTTACTGGCCAAGGAGGGGCTGGTTACGGCCCTACGACATTGTCAAAGTTGTGCACTTGGGGCCACAGGGGCTGCCTCGGTTGTATGTGTCTAGGCTTACACAGGACCAGAAGACACCATGGGAGTCATGAAGCTCAGACAGCTACACAGTCAGAGGTCCCCGAGCCACATATTGGAGGAGGATGGGGACAGTTTGGGCGGAGTGTTGCTCTGCGCTCATCCCATCCTTATAGCTCTTCCCAAGGGTCTTCTCTAGCCTCTGTCAGGGAGAGAACATGAAGCTGCTGTAGCAGACAGAGTTCAGAGGGATCCGTAGAGCATCCATTCCACTTGGCACTATGCACCCTGGGCCATAGGAAATAAATGCCAGCAAAAGACCAAATCAGGAACTGTAACGTGCCTCAGGAAGAGAGGAGGGGAGACCTGCAATGTCAGTCTCTGGGTTTCTACAATAGCAAAGAATTCATTGAGTAAAATCTCAGATGATGAAGTGCCCCAAGCTTCATTCTACAGCAGAAGGAAAATAAAATGCTAGTTTAAGAACACAGTGCAGAAGAAGTTGACTTGCATCCCTCACACTGATGTCTGCTAATTCAGGATCCAATACAGAGAGTAGAATTGTTCCTGCAGCTTCGTGCCAAAGGCACCTCCATCAGGTACGAAGCCCTGGGTTCAGGTATCTGCTCCTGGTGCTGCTTTGGTATTTAACATGAAAGACCAAACTGCCGCCCCTTCTCAATTCCATCCTCCCCATCTCCTCTTCCATCAGCAATGACTGATGGATGTCCTTGCATCCCCAGAACGTACCCTGATGGCCCCTTCAGTTGTGACAGCAACCCTCTGCCTTGAGGATGAGCTCCAAAGACAAGGATGTTTTATCTATTGGGGTTTTAGCTGGAGATCGGATATAATTTCCTGCTCAGAGGGACGTTTCTTGTTGGGGTAAATCTTGAGGCTCACACGCCTAAAGGTGCCTAATCCCTACCAGATTCTAGTGTGACTTGGGGAATTTTGCCTAAATTCCCCGAGATGTGCATCTAATTTGTGCAGAGATGCACTGTGATGATAATTAATTATCCCAGACTGCAAGACTTAAAGGAGAATGTGTCACACTTAGTCAGGTACAACCCCTTCCAACTAAAGCAAATCAGAAAAAAGAAATTAATTAAAAACCAAAAATAATACCCCAAGTGCTTTAGAAGCTTCCCAATTTCATCCATATTTTCCAGTTTTCCTTTTTCCATTCACCACACACATTACTATAATTTTTCTCTTGAAAAAGAGAGAAGAGTGAAAAAGATTTAGAAAATAGTAGAACAAATAATCGTTTATCTTGTCAGGAAAACAGCCTCACCAGCTTAAAAAAAAAAAAAAAAGAAAAACGTTTTATTTTGAGAACACTTGGTAAAAACAGTCTCATTTAGAAATCTTAGCCAGCTCTTGCTGACAAGTTGCCCTAAGAGCACCGCCATATTCCTGCGTCCGTCGCCACGGCAGTCGCACGGGCACGTCGTTCGTGCCGCCTTTCTTCCTCCCCGACGCGCGGCTCCGCGTAACATCGCTGCAAACGTAACGGAGGGCAGCTCGCGGTCTCCCGCTGCTGCCTCCCTCGCTGGCCACCGCCTTCCCGGGGTCAGGGTCACCCCCGGCTGCGTGCGCCGTGCTCGCGTGCGCCCGTGCAAATCCCCGTGCCAAGCAAGGGGCTGCTGCAGTCGGGCTTTCTCTCAAGAGCGATGCGCACACCCGGTAACCTGCGGCTCTCGCTGTCTTTGGTTTTTTTTTCCATGCAAAAACTTGCCCAAAAGTTTTTTCATCTTTGTGAAGATGGAATCAGCTAATTACTTGCAACAGGAATAACCTGGAAGGAGGAAGGCTGAAGGACTGGTAATGTGGGACCCGTACCCACAGCCTACTTAGGGGGCCCGAAGCTGCCAGCACATCTTCAAGAGCCGATTATTTCTTGACTGGGGTTACCCAAGTGTAAGAGCACGGTGGCCACTGGGCTAAAATCCTGCTCTTCACTCGGGATTCGAGCCCACCGTGACCGTGACGGGAGCAGAGAGACCCTGCGACGGCACCAAGCTGTAGGTCCCAGCCGCGGCGCGGCCCTGCGCACGCATCAGCAAACCCACCAGGACGTGGCTGGTGTCACCCTCCCGGGCTCTCAGGGCGGTTTCCCCAGGAGCCACTTGCTGACGTGCCTCGAGCCAAAACAACAACGTCCGTCATCGCTCTTCTTCCCGGCTTGGTCCCCCCCCGGCATAAGGAAAAGCGTCAAATAATCCTCCTCCGTTCGGTGTGTGGTCTGGTTTTCCGTGTCGTCATGCAGACAGTACAGAGACGGGGGGTCAGGCGGGTCATCAGAATGCTAATAAGAAATCTGATTGATGAGCCGGTGCCTCAGGGATGAATGGGATACCTAATTAATGACTTCTGCTCTGTTTAAGAAAAAGTTTCCCTTAACTCCCATCCCTCTTTTTCTTAAAAAAAAAAAAAAAAAAAAGAAACCTCCATAATCCCAAGTTTTCCAAACAACATAAAGGGAACTTCAAAGACAGACATGGTCCGTTTTTATGTGTTGGGTTGGTTCAGTGATTCTTTCCTTTCTTTGTTTACAAGGGCAGCCAGGCTTGATTCCAAGGCTGAAAAATAAAAGGCCACATTGTTCAACCAGATTCGGGATTTTTACAAGAAATTTCCTCCTTCCCAGTAGGGCACTTAACTGCTTCACTTCTGGGTCCGCGAGTACCAAACCCCCCCACTGTCCCTGTGAAGCCCGGCAGCAGTCGGTTCCTGCCAAAACACGGCTCTGCTTCGGAAACAAGACGTACTATGGAGACACTATTGTCCCGTTAAAAGCTAACCAGCGAGCCAGGACTTGGGTTTTTGGGGGGTTGTTTTTTCTTTTTTTTCAGGGAAATAAAAGCCTGCTGGGGAAAATACCTGGTAGGCACTTAGCTTAGGAACATCAGACTGTGTATTCAGGCCAATTCGAACGGGATTTCAAACCAGCAATTAGCAATGGGAGAACAGCAACAGTTTCAAATGATCTCTTCCGGATTGATTTGGAAGGTTATTTCATGCTAAATGAATAGCAGCAGGAAAGAAGATGAAAAGGAAAAAAAAAACCCCAACAACCACACACACAAATGAATTTTTTAACTCTGAGGTCTTTTTTTAGGAACCAGCTCAGCTGTGGCATTCAGGGCAGAACAAGCTGCTCAGTATCAGCGCCGGGTAGGTGGGCGGTGGGAGGTGGCCATGAAGCGATGCGGGTGATGGGTCGGGCCCCATGTATCTCCCACCCAAATCTGGTCACTCCCAGCAGACAGCTCTGGCCAGCTCCTGGGCCCAAACACAGCGACACGCAGCCAGGTCCATGGGCTCAGGAGATTCAAGGGACCTCAAGAAACCTTGATGGACCCAAGAAGGGAAGGAAGCCGCGTCCTTTGGCCCCACACGGGCTTCGGCAGCCCTTTGCTTGGGTTTAAGGACATCTTAAATGCTAAGCCCATCGCAAGAGAATTTTGGTAAGCGGGAGCTGTTCAAAAGTGTGTATTTAAGAGCTTGGTTGATCTGAAACCCATGGGAGGAAGGGATGGATCCCGACCTGGCAGCAGCGCTCAGCCCAGGCTCACAGGACCTGCAGCTGCCTTTTGCTGAGTTGCCGGAGCTGAATTTTGATGTTGATGTCTCATTTTTAACGTCTCCTTGTGTACATTTGTGTAACAAGCAATCCTGTGTGCATTTGATGTAACCTGCAGATCTGTTCAGCCGTAGCTTTAAATACAATTAAAAACGATTTCTTTTAAAAAAGTCAAGGGACCCTGAGGGCACAGAGGGTCTGCATCAGTCTGAAATTTGGGCACAGAAGAAAGTGTGCCAACTCCGGAGAAGAAATGGCGGGCATGGCTTTAATACAGCAGCCTGATCTGCAGAGTATCTGCACGTTTTAAAAGACAGTGCATGCATTTTCTAAGTGAGTAGACACCTGCTTTGGCCTACAGGTTTACAGCATCGGTTACTCTCACCAGCCTCACTGGTTAAAAATCCCACTTGTCCAAATCCCACTTGTGGGGGATTTAGGAGTCCCTCATTTAGGTATTTTATTACCTAAAAAGCACTGACCTATTTAAGCGATGGCAAAGTTCAGAGTCACCTTCCTCCCTCTGATCCTGACTCCCTGCAGCCATGATCTTCCCCGTGATTTTACCCAAGAGACGAACCCTGCGGAGAGGCAGCACAGCAGGAGCGTAAAGTGCCCAACTGTTCTAATCTGGGATGGGCGCAGCCCACCCGACCGTTATTTTAGGGAATTTGAGCAAGTCTTGGTTTATTCTCAGCCCTTCGGCTCCTTCTGCTCAAGGGGTTAATAAACAAACAGGCTTTAAACAAGCTGGGCAACAGGAGGAGGAGGAAGAGGAGGGCAGAGGTGTGGGAATGGAGCAGATCTCTGACCCTTCTTCGGACACACTGGCTAAAGGGAAGGGAGGAAAAGAAACAAGTGAGAAAAGACCCGCCAAGTGATGCTGGGCAGCCCGGAAAAAAAAACCAAACCAACATTTACCACCCGGAGCTGATTTGCATTTGTATTGGGCACTTGGGGAATACGGATAAAACACTCTTTATTTTTCAGGGGAATTCAGGGAATATCAGCAGCAACATCGGTGCACAAGCACAAAGGGAAAATAGAAGTATTTTGGTGATCCTGTTCTTGGGCAGCAACAGTGATAACATCAGAGTAACACATCTCTCGCTCTTTTTTCATGGGTCCCACTAAGAAAAGCAGCACAGGCACAAAATTACAGTCATTTCGGGTCAGTGGTACATGTGGAAGAAATCAAGGAGTGAAGTTAGATGGGGGTGGATGTCACTAGCGATTTATTGCTAAACTGTGG
Source organism: Phaethon lepturus (assembly GCF_000687285.1). Taxonomy (NCBI): domain Eukaryota; kingdom Metazoa; phylum Chordata; class Aves; order Phaethontiformes; family Phaethontidae; genus Phaethon; species Phaethon lepturus. The sequence continues at coordinate 17,638 of NW_010533875.1, forward strand.
AAGAGGAAGGGCCCGGAGACTAAAACTAAGATCAGAGCTGCCTGTACCTCCTGTCCTTCATGCCCGTGGTGCTCTGTTGCCCTCCTGTCTGCCTGCTGGGTACTGGCAGTGTAAAAGCAAAGCAAAACCGAAAACTGAAAAAGAGCACTGGCCAAATGTTGAAAAAGGCCACGGAAGGAGGAGTCATTTGCAGCCACTGAAACAATTTCTATGGATGAGCTTCTTAAGCCTCAGGCTGTGGCTGCTCGCTGTGGGTGTAGGACACACTCCTTGATCCCAGATCTCCCTGGTTCCCAGCTGGAGATCCCACCTGCAAGTGTTTCATAGAACCACAGAACCATAGAATGGTTTGGGTTGGAAGGGACCTTCAGAGATCATCTAGTCCAACCCCCCTGCCATGGGCAAGGACATCTTTCTCAGGTTGTTTAAACCCGACGTTGAACACTCCCAATGATGGGGCATCCATCCAGTTATAGGACTCTCTATCCCTGTATCCCCTTTGCAGCAAACTTCAGGCCACGCAGACCTTCAGCTGGGTGAGGAAGGGTCACAAAACCCAAAGCAGTGATGGAAAAAAGATTTAGAATTGCAGCTGTGGCAAGGATACCCTGGGGACACTTGCACCTCCTGGCACCCATGTGCTGGGGTCCACGGGCGTTGCAGCAGGCATTGCCCTCTACACCCGTTCTCAGGTTTTGTGTATGTCCTCTTCATCCAGGAAGTCTCCATTCATAAAGACAAGTTTCTGAAGGGAATTTGCTGCCATTTCTAGATGTTTCGGAGGGTGGGGGGGGTGGGAGGAGAAGGGAGGGACTGAGATAGCAGAGGTCGAGCCCCTGGTTTACTCCACCGATCAAATCCTGGGCTGCGGCATTACCTTCCTTTTCAGCTGACCCAGTTCGAGCGCCGTGACTGCCTATTCCCACGCCACGTCAAAGAGAAGGTTTACATTGTTCACTGGATATTAATTTAAATTATTCTGGGGCGCTTGGAAACCGCCTCCCCCCTCCCCATTCAGTCTCCATGGGGACTATCGCAGAGGCTGAGAGATATCAATGGGCAGCCACTGACACCCCGATCTTCCTCCCCTTCTGCTGCAAACTGCCAGGAGCGATTTTCACTGTCAGCGTAAGGGGACACACTCATATTTCGCTGAACGACTCGCTAGGACAAGATAGATAGATAGAATTTTTTGCTCATTAGGGAGCACTACAATATCCTCTTAATATCGGTTTCCATTTGTTCCTTCGGTTCACACGCTTGCGTTGTGGTTCTTTTCTTCACACCAACATCCTGCTGCTTGTTGATGGTATTAATAATACACCCAGCAGGAGGCTGTGCCCCCCGGGGTCCAGGCCGCCTGAATAATTATTGCATGACATTAGGGTTGTTCTGTAAATTACTTTGTGACCCAGGAATTCAGCAGGTTACCGCTATAACTCAGGCTCTCGCACTTGATTGCACTCACCTCCCGCTGCCCCGACATTTATTAGTCCAGTTTGCGTAGCAAGTACTGACTTCATCTGTTGGGAGGAAAGGTGGGAGCCTCTGCTCTCCTCCAGCGTGACCTGGGAGGGCCTGGCCTCTTTCAGCAGCCCCGTTCGTGGTGACTGAGAATGGGGGACTGGTCTTTGTGAGGAAATAACACCCTTTGCTTCCTCCTCCATGTTCTCTGGCACACAGTGAAATGTTAAGGGGCAACCAAAGAGCCCAGTTTACACGGTTGAACACATCATCAGGCTGCAAGCAGGGAGGAAAAGGTAATTCCTTTCTTTCTGGAGGAGGAACACTATTTTTTCCCATGCATACTCATGCACATACACATACTTCATGGAAAGGGGGCCACCGTTCTCCCCTTGGACCAAAGGAAGGGGCCAGAGCCTGCCTCAGCCAGTGGAGCTGTGGGGTGCTTGGAGAAACACCAACATGTGTGTGCAGGTGTGGAAGCAGAGCTCTGGGTGCTCAGGGAAGCCCAGTGTTGGAAACTGTGACCCATGGGACTGTGCCTGCCATCACTGCTGAGCCCCCTCAGCATCTGCCCAGATCTAGTGGATAACTTCCCTGGGAGCGGTGGGCAGCCCTGGAGCACCGCTCAAGATTTGGGCAGTGATATAACAAAAAGTTTTATAATTCATCCTGAAGAAAAACAGTCAAGACCTCCATGTCTTATTCAGGTCCAAATTCCTGACTTATGAAATGGTGATAAAGTACCTGTGATGTAACAATGGTGACCCACTGCAGAGTTGTCTGACTCGTTTGACCATGTGAATCATCCTCCAAAAGAAATCCTTTGCTGCTTTCAAGGGGGTAGCGCAGGCCACTATTCTTCCCCATCCCAGTTTTTTTGGGCAGTGCTTAACAGTTGAAGCTGCTCTGCAGCTCCTCGCAGAAAGGGTTGGGCTCCATTTTCATTGTGGCACGGAGGCCGTGGCGACTGAACGTCACTTCTAAAGCTCATTTGTATGACAACAGGCATTGCAGCAAGGCACGTCTAAAAGCCCTGCTGTACACATCAGGGCTCTGAGGACAGAGCGGCGTGGGGCTTTACTCCCTTGTCCTGGCAGCTGGTCAGATCTCAGCTGCAGAATCCATGGCAGAGCTCACGTAGAGACGCAGACAGCAAGAAGGTGGTCAGGAATGATGGCCATCCTTTCAATGCTGCAAATACTTTTGAGAATAAGTGCTTTCAAGACTAGTCCAAGCATATCTTCTACACAGAAATAAAAAAGAAATCATGATGTTCTTAGGTTTCAAGTTCTTTGGCATTTCTTACCCTTGCAGATGACACCAAGTTGGAGGGAAGAGTTCATACACTCAAGGAAGGGCAGTCATTCAGACAGACGTGCTGAAGGAAGGAGACAACAAGAACCTCACAAAATTCAACAAGAGCAAGCACAAAGTCCTGCCCCTTTGGGAAGGAAGGACTTATTGCAGTGATGCAGGCTGGGCACTGACAGTCTGGGGAGCAGCTCTGTGGAAAAGGTGCTGGTAGACATCAAGTTAGGCATAAGCCAGCTGTGTGTCCTGGTAGCAAAGAGACCCACAGCCCCCTGGGCCATATGAACAGGAGCAGAGCCAGGAGATCCAAAGAAGGGATTAGCCCCTCTAGTTGGTGCTTGGTGACCACACATCAAATACTGCATCTAGTTTGGGGCCTCCCAGTGGAAGACACTGATCAACTGGAGCAAGGTCAGGGGAGGACCACTGGGATGGTTGGGGCTGGAGCACTTAGCTTATGAGGAGAGGATGGGGGAGCTGGACTTGTTCAACCTGGAAAAGGGACAGCTTTGGGGGCACCTAATAGCAGTGCCTATGGGTGTCAAGAAGATGACAGAGCAGGGGTCTTCATGACAGTGCATGGTGGGAGGATAAAAGACAACACATAAATTGAAGCAAGAGGTTCAGACTAGATGCAAAACTTTTCCACGATGCAGACAATCAAGCACGATGCCCAGAGAGGCTCTGCAGGCCCCGTCCTTGGAGGTTCTCAGGACCCAACTGGATACATAGCATCCTTGTCTGACCCTGGAGGTAACCCTGCTGTGAGCAGGAGGTTGAACCTCCTGAAGTCCCTTCAAACCTAAATCATCCTACAATTACTCATCGCACAGCAGCCTGCTGGGGAGGTGTCCAGGCCTCATCTGTAGGAATTGCTGTCCCCTCCTTCAGAAAATTCAGAGTCTGATACAGTCTGGGACTGGTTTTTAGGTTGTGCACTAAGTCCTTGAATACCATCTCTCTCCACAACAGAGAATCCAACTCCAGCTCCGTGGCCGGCATAGCCAGACGAGCGTGTAGGGCTGTAGCTCAGTGCCTGTCTCCGTGAAGAGGATGCACTGATGTTGAGGTACCTCTTTTCCCTGTGTTACTCTACCGGCTGGTGAGAGGAGACAGCACGTTTCACTCATACTGGGAAAGGCAGCACCTCAGTATCCTTTTCCTCCTTATGTGCTATTTTGAGGGTCTTTGGATAACAAATTACAAAATGCAACTTGTTTGCCTCTGCTACGAAACCAAATCCATGTGCTAAAGAGTCCCAGAGCCACCACTTGCTTTGATAAACACTTCAGCAAGGGGGAGGTTCTACCCATCTTGCTAACTGTTGCGGACAATAGGATTTCCTAATGTTTCTGGGATCTGTGTATCCAGAGGGACATGGGGAAATCAAAGATTCACAAGGACAGATCTATGAACAGTGGAGGAGCTGAGCAACGCCAGGCTGGTACCAGCCGAGGTCCAGCCTTGGCTGCATCCCACAGCATCACCCCTCGCTGCCGCCGTCCCTGTCTGAGCATGGCCGTGTTCACCCCTGCTCAGGCATCACCCTGCAAGAACTTGTCAGCTGTTCCAAACCTTTCCAAAGGGTTGAGATGGAAAACAGGACCTTCGGAGAATTCCCCAAAACTGCGGATCCGCCTGGGAAGGGCTGCACACCCAACACACAAAACCAGGCAGGGTCCTGTCATCCAAGCAACCGCGAGCAGCTTCCCCGCACGCTCAGGGAAGAGAAAACATTTCTGTATTTCATGTTGCAGGGGATGTGGTTTTGCAGGAGGGCAAAAGGAGGACCCGCTATTCAGGTCGCAGTCAAAGGGAGCGGAGGGTGCTCGGCTGCCTGCCGGAATTGGCCCCGTATTGGTTACACCCCTGGCTATTTGAGGAAAAACTTGGCCTCTCAAAGCTCTCTGCCTCTCTCCTGTGCCTTTGTATTCCCTAGAAGGTGAAGCATAAGGGTATAAAAAGCTGCAAACAAGTTCCTACCTCTGGAGACCAGGCATTTACTCTAAGAAAGAAAGACCAATTGCTTCCCAGAGCATTGTCCACCCACATTAGAGAAAGGATTAAGCAGATACATTCAGCTATTCTAACAGATTTTCTTTAAACCTTGAATACGCCTCTCACACTCGGTAAGATAATCACATTAGTTTTGTCATTAAAAGATCCCTTTTATAGAAAGTACCTAAACCGCTTAAACCACCCAGAGAGGTCGCATACATTAGAAAACAACAAGACAAACGGAAGGGATTTGCTATTCCTGGCCCCAGTGTTTCTCTGCACCTACTTTCTCAACTAGGGGATTGAAGTAAAAGATTTTGCAGATCGCCAGCGGAGGGGAAAGCCCCCGAGAGCTGGGCAGCAGCCGCCCCCGCCCGCCCCGAGGAAACGCTCGGCCATAGCACTGACGCCTTACAGAAAATGCATTTTCCAGGACGGTGATGCCCACAGGTTACACCCAGAGCACCCCAACAGCCAGCTGGACCCAGATGTTCACATCTGGTACCCAAAACCCAACTGCAAGATAAGCAGCAGCTGGCCTAGTTTATTACTGCCTTGGAGAGCACAAACACGGGGTGCTCCAGGCTGAAGGGGGACGTTCTCACTCTTGGCTGCTGTGGGCATTCACCGTCTCCGCATCGTTCCCCAGGACCGGGGAGACCTCCAGCGTGGGGCTGCAGAGGGGACAGAGCAGGTCCCCACCTCGGCCAGGCTCAGACTAGCAATACAATTAGCTGTTAGCAATATAGCCAACGCTATAAAGCGATTTCTTCATCGGGCTTGTATTATTGAAAGGACACATAGAAGAAAACTGCCCTAAAGCACGTGGATCGAATAGTTTCAGGTTTGCTGGTGAAAATGAGCTGGGCTGGGGGGAAAAAAAAAAATGAAAGGCTGACTTGGGGCTTCAGCGCCCACATCTCAGCACCTGGAGGCAGCCCTGTGAAATCAAGGAATTCAAATAATATAGGAGCAACGGTCTACTGATGTCAGCAGAAGCTGCAATCAGATACCCAGCATCTTTAGAATGACAAAACAGGGATTTCTTTTTTTAAAAAAAAAAGGAGAATTTTGAAAAGCACTTAAGCACTGTGAATTTACCCCAGATACCATCCTCAGTTCAGATCTTTTGCCATTGCTTCACTGCTCAGGTAATACACCATAACATACCTTTCCTGTTAACCTACACTGCCAAAAGAGACTATTTTCATTTTTTAACGTAGATGATCTTAAAGAAGCTGGATTTGTAAAGAGTTATATTTGTAAGACCTAGGCTTTAGTTTAAAAACACACAGAGGATAGATTGTAAAAAATCTCAAGGCTACAGTAGTAACACCCAGTACTACACTAAACATCAACCTCAGCACCTGGAGGCAGCGGCTGTGAAATCAAGGAATTAGTTGTGTCTGTCATTTGCCGATGACGCTATCATGGCAAATGACAAACACACGTGCAATGGGATTCAAACCAAACCCTCCAAAGGATCGTTTATAAATCGTTCCTGTGGAGTAAAAGTCACATATGCACGGTTTCAACTTCAGAACAACTTCTCTTTGAAGGAGCAGCAGCATGTTTCAGAAGAATGAGACAAATGTGTTACTTGCCCAGCTCTGCAAGGGCCTATTTTGTTGTCGTAACACAAGCACAAACCTGTACTGAAAGACCATCGTGGGGACATCAACTCCTTCAAGCTGGTCAAGGCTGTGAGTGCAAGTATCATCGCATCACCAGTCTGAGTAGTTCAAACTACCAAAAAACTTCCATTTTTTCCTCTAAACACACAGTTTCACGAATGCACGTCCCCAGTTACAGCATAGCAATGATGTTCTGAATCAACCATGGAGAGCAAAAATCGTAAGGTTGGAGTATACTGTCTCTGTGCTCTCTCAAGCCCATGTCTATGGGGTTTCATAGCATCCTCCTGACTGCCAGAAAGCCCAGTGATTCCACCATTAGTCCTGGAAGGAGCTAAGATACCCGTGTCAATGTGCAAAGTCTTTAACCTACAGAAAGCTCTTTAAGTCATTTATGATCCTTTCCCACTCCTTAGGAATTAGATTCACAACAGCTAAATACCTGTTTTAAAAGCAGAAGTAAAAAAACCCAAACAAAACCCCAACTTTATTTACAGCATGCTGACATTTGTCTGCAAAATATTTGGTGGGCAGACAGTATGAGACACAAAACTTGACTCTCACTCTGCATGCACTTTTCCTGTGATTTAGAAACCACGTTCCCCGTTCCTGGAGGGGCTTTCCTTTCCATCATCATCATTGATGATGCAATATTTGATGATCTTCAAAGTTAAAATTACCTAAAAACACAACAAGTTGCAGAAGCTATTTAGTTGCCTCCCAAGACCCTGCAGCCTTAGCCCTGCCCAATTAACTGTGGGCTATACAGCCCAGTTAAAACCTCCACTTTCTGGGTCAGGGAGTGTTACGGATCCGTCCACACAACCTTCATTCGACGTGCAAGAAGTGCATGTTCGCTTCTGACTGGAACAAGCTTTTAAAACCAAAATGCTTTTAATTTTTCATTACAATAGCTTGATTGTATTCGACATGGTCACCTATGGAGAACAACCAGTTTGTACATTTGCTCCTCACCAGGCAGCTAAACCTCCAAAATGAGAAAGTACCAAATAAGCACAGACTCACCATCTGGCCTCCTGACTGCTGTGTGTGGAACTTGAGGATTACCTGAACTAGTCTCCCTCCTGCTCCCCCAGAGTCAAGCACAAACAAGGTAATGTTATCTGCAGAACTCCAAATATGCCAAGTAATAAAAATCCATGCCCTCGCAAAACAAAATCCAGTTCTAGACACTCACATTTCAGTATTTTAATGCATTTTTATTGATACAAGCTGCAGTTTCATCAGTAAGATTCATGTTTTGGGCAAATCATTTATTCTTTTTCCTTCTGCATTTTCCCCAACGAGTAGGAAACATAACATTTTTAAATTCCAGTCATTCAAGACACATGCCAAGGACACACATAAACCTTAGAGAAGTATGGCCCATCACCATATACCTGGAAAAACAAATCAGCCATTTTCTGTGGCCCATTTTGTTCTCACCTGCATGAAACAAGGAGGAGAGTGAACGTTTAGACGAGGTAGCCAAACACCACAGACGGTCCCTCAGTAGCGTCCAGGGATGTGTTCAGAGATGTTAAGATGAAGTCTGAATGTTCAAGGTAAATAGGACCTGAAGTTTCAACCACTCAACTTGAGGGGGAAAAAGTAAAAAGGAACAACAATTAAAAACTACACAAAGCTAGTCACTTAATTCATAAGCTGGTCCAAGCAGTAAGAACCTGATCCCAGGTGCACTAGAATGAGATTCTCAGACAGAAACTGAATGGAATAGTAAAAAAAAAAAAAAACAAACCACAAAAAAGAAAAAAACAAAACCCCAAAACACCCCAAACCAAAATCAAAATACAAAGCACACCCTACAACAAAAAAACACACAAAAAAGACCCAACCAGAAAACCACAACCCACAAAACACTGAACAACTTGTTTTTAAATGCAATTTCTCAGATTCCAAAATAGCAGGGTTTTGGTTTTTTTAATTTTCATTAAAGGCAATTTTTTTTCCTGCTTATGAAAGCGGGGGAAGGAATGAAAGTTTAGGTACTTATTCTGATTTAAACTACAAAATGTCTTCCAAACAATGAAACTGCAGCTGTTCCCTGAGACAGTAAGGTAGCTACCGGGGGGAAGAGAGGAGACAGAAGCTGATCACTGTATATTACTATAAGTTACTAGATACAGTGGCTGCTAATTCAGACCATTCACATCCCTTTGCATGAATATTCCAACATCCTTCTCCATACAACATGGAAGTTTTTTCCCAGAATTTGCACTCGGAGCAGCAGAGTGGGAGCAGTTGAACCAGGCTCTTGCTTACAGTTACAAACCATTTGTGACCCCCAAATTCATATTTACTCTTGCAGATTCCATTCCTTGGCTTGCAGTAAACCAGGATATTACCACATATCAACTAACATGTAAGAAGATACAATGGTATTTCTAAAAACTTGACTGCAACTCATTTGATTAGAAAACATTTTTATTTGTTTCAAAAAAATTCAAGGCTACCACGTCATCATAAGGTAGACAAGCAAGAGACTAGAGTATTATTTACAGCAGAGTACCAAAAATTGGAACTATTGGAAAAAGGATTGCCAACAGCTTTCAGTCAACAGGTTTCAAGCAAGTTCTACGTAGCTGTTCCTTCTCCCCCTGTGGTTCTTTCTCTGGTCTTGTTCTCTATAGTCTCTTAAGTAATTACCTTGCTCAAGAGCATGAGGGGTTCAGATTGCAGAGTCTGAACATAAATGCCATGTTTAACACAAGACAAGGGAATGCCAGGAACTCTATTAGAAAGAAGATGTACAGGAGCATTTTAAAAGATAAAATTTCAGTGTTGGATTTCCTTTGTTCCCAGAGGATGGGAGGAGACTGGAAACAGAAAAGGCCACCTGGTGTCTTAGGAAAATACCCAACTATCAGGCATATCAAAGCTGAGAAAACTTTTCAACAGAACTGGAATTTTAAGAGTCTGGGGACAAGAAGCCTTGCCTGAGTCTTTCTGAAATGAAGTTGTCCTTTAAACTGCAAAGAATTCTTCCTGAAGAAGGGCTTCAGTGTGAATGAAGCCAAAGCTGGAAAACGAGGGGATGGCCCCAGCCATTTATTAATGTCAAATATGCCATCTCATGAATCAGGGCAGTTTGCCTGTTTTGGAAGCCTTACAGAAAGCCCAGTGCACCTGGCTTGTTGAGCTCAGCATCAGGCTTTAGGCAGATCCAAGAGGATAGCTGCATTCTGCGTTTTGAATAGTTTGTCCTGCAAACAATTTTTTTTTTTTTTTTAAAAGGCTTTTATTGAAGGGCCATCAGCAAACAGATCGTGCAGAATTTGAACAATACACAGAATGGGGGGAGGGAGGAACCCACACAAGGCACAGCCACAATTATTTGTCACTTCATAAGATCTAGCCAGCAGAAGTGTCACATTTGTGCTTGAAGAGAATAGCTTTGAAAGCTTCCTGATTTGAAAAAGCTAAGTGCTTGTGGGGGATACACACGTACACACACACAAAATACACCCAGAGTTTTCTTTGGCAACCATCATCACAGTGGCAGATATTTCAGGATTAGGACAAACAGCAAAGGAAGAAATAAAACCTTGATGCAGATTGTGCATGCTCAGCCAGTTATCAGCAGAGTGAGTCTGGGCCCAGCCCTGACCATTCAGCACAGCACAGAAAAGCCACCTGAGGCAGCTTTGATTAGTAAGCTGCCAGAAAACTAAGGGAAAAAAAAAAAAAGATATTTACTTTTCCAGCGCTGATTCCAAAGGGTAAGGCTGTTTAGTTTCTTTACAAATGGCAGAGCCAGTTTCCCCATGCCAACATCACAGTAAGATGTGATTTCTGTTCTCCCATTATCTCCATGGCCCTGCCATGAGAGTTTACACCAGCTGAGGATGTCTGAAATTCATCCCACTGAAGGCAGGAGTTTCATCAACAGCACTGCCATTTAATCCACTATATAGCAGCAGTCAGGACAGTCACCTAGCACAGCAAGGAAGGCATCAAGCCTAGAACAGGAACTCTTTACTTTACGGTAAAGTACAACATTTGAGAAGAGCAGAAGAGGAAAGCAAGCCAGAGCAGGTAGCTCAATCCATACACTTCGACTAAAGTTTATTATCTAACAATGCTCTCCATCTGCCTGCCACTGCTCCTCTCATGGGCACAAGCAATGGTTAGCACTGCAACACAGGTGAGGAAGCAGGAGTGAAATGTTCAGATGACCGTGCGATAAGGCCTGGCCCTGCTCCCAGCAAAGCCAACAGAGGTATAGTGGCCACGGTTGTTGCAGTACCACTTCAGTGGCTATGCCTGGCCTTTTCAATCCACTGCTTCATGTAGCAGATTTCCAAGGCTCGAGCTTGCTGCACAGATTTGGGGTCCAAAGGGTTGCGGCTGCGAAGGTCCAGGTGATGGGCTCCATCTGGGATCAGGATTGCCACAAGGGAATCAGTGATGTTCTGGGTCACCCCACCTGCAGACCACGGGTCCAGGCCACCGTTGCTGTAAGGAAAGAATACCTCGTTATGGTACATCGGCACAGCAGTCAGCAGTGGGACTGCAGCTCACATCAACATAGCCACATTGACTTTCAACTAGTTGTGCTTATGTACAGAGCTCAGCCCTGTCCCAATGTCTTCTTGCCCACCCCTCTGCTGAAAGGGCCCTTCTTGACCCTTGATAGGTATGGAGCTATCAGCAGCATAAGCAAGGCTATGCTTCTGTCATTAATTATCTGCTAATTCAGGTAATAAGCTACAATAGTGCCACAACGTCTGGAGATAGATTTGCTGCCACCTGTCATTGTCAAAAAAGGTTCAGGTTCCCTCGTACCAAGACAGGTCCAAATTCCCAAATCAAAGCACTTTGCTTTCATTCTTCAGTCTGCCATAAACTAATAATCAAATGGACCCTTTAGAGCTGAATTTTCATGAAGTTCTACCTTTTCTCTCTCAGATGTGTGCCAACCTGGTTTTGCAAAGAAATGCCTGGACCTTCCATTAATCCCCTTATTTCTAATAACAACCATATTAAAATAAAGCTTTTATCCCTCAGGAAATGGTCTAAAATTATTCTTCCTCTAACAGGACAATTTAATGCAATTTACTCCCCCTCCTGCCTCACCCCAAGTCAATGAAAGGATGCCGTGCGCTGTGGACTTGGATCCAAATAATGCCTGGTCCATGGAGCAATGGCTGAACTGGGATGAGAGTTTTGCATCTCTCATTCCTAGCTTTGGACCTGACCCAGTAATCCCTATTACATCTTGTTTTTCTTCACTGCAATGTTCTTCCCACATGTGGTCCATCTTTCTGCACAAAGAAAGCAACAATCCATGTGCTCACAGAACTACACAAATCTAGATCTGTTCCTCACTTAAAATACAGGACCTACCTGCAAAAGAAAACATTAGAGGTGAGCTACTGTATGTCAGTGTAAATTTCTAGGAGGATCTAAGAAATTAAAACATCCTTGGACATTAAGAGATATGCAGCTAGGAAAATAACACAGCAGCAGCAACAGAAAATAACAGAAAGAAATAGCGAGTAAGAAAGAGTTTTGTAGAAATAGCTAAGAGTGAAAACCTGATGAGGTCTGAACTAATACTTGTGGGCTGTTTTTATTTCAATGGAGAAACAAATAAAGTCTCTTGAATCTCTGTAGTTCTTTATTTTCCGTGGTTCTAAATATGACTTAAGAGAAACATTTTGTATCTGCAAAACAAAAGCATACAAAGCTGCCCAATAAGCAAAAAGCATTTGATTTAAAAGATCGCCTGAATCAGCAGAGCACCTTGGCAACAGGGGGATGAGTTGCTGAGAGACACAAGACGTACATGAACTTGGATCTTTTGGTCCCAGTCACGTGGAAACTAAGCATGCCACAAGAAAACAACTCTCTCTGGCTTTTCTGGGAGCTGCTGGCTGCATCCTCTGTGGCTCCTGCCAAATGATGGCACCAGAGGGACTGACGCAGTTTGGGAAGTGATACTTGCTGAAGATTACTTCTGTAAATCTTAACGGTTTTACAGAATAAGATAGTTCAGTACCAACTGGAATGGATTATTTGTGTGTTAAAGCTAAGCATGCATGCACTTGCCCATCTTACAGGACAGGATTTTCCCAATGTAACAGAAGTAGTAAAAAAAAAAAAAACACACACAAAAAACCTCAGCCATTTCTTTCTAGCAGTGTCCAGGCAAGTAGGGCTTGAGGAAAAAAGCAAACAACTAATGCAAGTGATCAACACACTAGTCCTGTTTTCAATTAATCATATTTCCCTGACAGCATAACTAGCATCCTGCCTATCCCACAGCAAACTGTTGTCTTTGCTGTCATTTCTTCAAAGCCTCCTCAGCCCTCCAGTGCTGCCCAGAACAAGGAGTTTTACACAATCTTAGAAGCACTGTTTGTGCATCCTTTTATAACATGCCCATTCTCCACAACTGCCCCGTTGCCTTTTCTTAACTTTTTTCTCTCACCTTTTCTTGAGCAAGGTAGTGATCTGCCTTCTCTTTTCCTCCATTCCCTTCTTTTATGCTAACAATCCCTGCTTCTGCACATAGCTTCAGTATCTCTCAAAACAGAGCTTTTGCTTTCCACCCCTCCCCTGCCAGTACAGAACTGGATAGGTCGATGCCCTAGCTTAGAAGCCCACAATCCAGACGTGATCCATCCAGATTGAAAAGTATCCATTATTAGACTGTGCACACCAAATCTCATACTGTCTGACATAACCTGGGCTGATTTTGACTACCAGAGTATGTCGATGACGAGACGCTACCACCTGGTACAAGCTCTCTGCCACCATATGCATGAACAGTGTTAAAATGCCGTTTCCACCACTGTGCAGCACTTCCACACCAAGTACAGAGCATGTTCCAGTAAGAGTACCAGGAGTGGAAATTGCTAGAAGAGAGAAGGCAAACAGGGTTCTGAAAATCCCAATTTCCTCAAACCAGTGTTTTAACATACATGCGCTGCTCAAGACAGGCATGTCGTATTTGCCTATGGCCTAAGTAAGCACTCACACACTAATTACATACCTCCAAGAAGGTACCAAAGTGGCAACAGAGATTCCTGCGTCGATGCCTTACAATACATACAACACCGTTTGAATCTACAGAGTGATGCACTGCTCGCAGAGGGAGAAGCAGCAACACCAGTGTAAGCATCCTGGCCAAATCCCACTGTGGCTGGATAAGTCCGCCCAACAGTGGTTCTCTTTAGACGGAGTATTTTTCCCCTTCTTGCGCTGAACTGTTGTGCGAGTTGCCCAACACTTGAAACACAGTGCGTTTTACCCCACAGGGAGCCACATCCCCTAGTAAATGTAGAGGTATTTTTTGTAAAGCACTCCGCAGTGTTTGAGGATAAAAGGCTCTTACATAAAGTGTACAGTGTTGACAATGTATTTGTTTGAAGATAAACAACCCAGCTTGAGATCCAGAGCTTTGTATGTACAGCACTACTTCTTCATTCAATTTGGTTGCTTTCAAGCTTTTCTCATTTCAAGCTCTTCAGCTGGCGTAAATTCTTAAACACTTACTTAGATTTGTTTGCTTGTCTATCGCTTACAAAGCGGATTTCTACTGTACAGAGCTGTGAAGCCTTGGAAATAAGCACCACTTTGCAGAAATTAAGTTAAACCAATAATTTTTTTATTAAAAAGTTTTCCAAAAAAAAAAAAGGGTGGAATTTCTCATCCTGCTGGGACAGAAACAGCAAGAGCCAAACAAGAGGAAAGCAACAGGCCTTCGGAGCCAAACAGACCAATGCTAACAGCTGACATCTAGAGAATAATCTTCAACTCAAGTGAAGATTTTCTACTTTTAAAATACACACCTATTTACCAAGTCCAACAGGCTAATTGAGTTTTGTTTGAAGTGCAAGCAGGGTTTGGTTTTTTTGATCTTTTGTTTTTTTAAAAACCCTTGCACACTTTTAACCAGAGCAGAGAGGAATATATATCCAGGAGCTGCCCATAGTGGGCAATGAGTACAGCAAGTCAGACTGCCTGAAGCACAGGATTCAGTGGGTTTATTAAATGATTCCCTATCACTTAATGACCTGATGAACAGCCAGCCAGGAGTTAACTGTTCAATGTTTTGAATCACATCACAGCAAAAGTACAGCTACATGAATCTCCCTTTAAAGAAAGGAGAGTTTAACCTCAAAAATAAGGAAGGTGAAGGCTAAGTAGAAAGCAAGCAGCATGCACTAGTTTTTGCACTAGACTGAAACATTTCTTTTGCTTTTTGTCCACATACAAAGGTGTTTCAGACAAACTTCCGTTGTATTACCGGTATGCCTTGCTAGAATGGAAAACATCTCTTTGTATTTGGATCTTACTCAAGTTTGTTGAAACTTGCCTAATTACCGCTAAAATAAAAATGCAGTTGGCAGCGATAGGAAAGCTCCCCAAGTTACTTCCCTCTCTTTTCTGTATCAAAGGGAAAG